>NC_081563.1:76213838-76486600 GCF_022355385.1 Mustela nigripes | reverse complement strand
GCTTCCTCCTCTCTCTCTCTGCCTGCCTCTCTGCCTACTTGTGATCTCTCTCTGTCAAATAAATAAATAAAATCTTAAAAAAAAAATTACTTTGCAGACAAGACACATGTTTCCTAGGCTTTTGTAAGAAGTGGACTCTTTAATAGTTTCAAACCTTAAGACCCATAATAAAGAGGAAAATAAGTGAAAAGTAGAAAGGGAGACAGTTTTTAGTTTCCCTCCTTCCAAATGTAAGAATATTTATTCTTTTCTAACAATGTTGATGTATATCCATAGTTTGTACTATTACCTTTTGGTACTTGGTTATTCCAAATGTTTGCTTTATATATGCCTTTCAGGTGCCCCAATGTGAGTCTGCAAAAGCTACCAGAACAGTGGTTATGGAATGTTTTAGAAGAAATTAAATGCAGTGATCCTTCATCTAAACTCTGTGCTACAAGGCGCAGTGCCGGAATTCCTTTCTACATACAGGTACTTATCCACAGGACATAGCTGTTTGTCCTCTGATAATTTGTTTTATTTGTCTTCTGACAATTCCCTTGACATGTGAGTAAGCATATTGCATAAGGGACAATTCTGTCTCTTAAGTACTGTAGCACTCGTGACTTTGTTGTATATGTGGACGGTGTGTTCCCGTGACAGATCTGTTCTTGGAACAAACCCTCCACGAGGTCAGTCTTGTCATGTGAACAGAGGGTGGTATAGATTTCCGCCTGGGTATGAAGTAGGCAGTCCTCACTGCTCACTTCTAGGAAGTGTACATGTTACCTTTTTCTTTTTGAATTAGAAAAAATAGTCTTCCTGTTATTTCAAGACCCTTAAGACTCTCTGTAAGTAATAAGCAGTAGCAGTTTCTTCTGAATCCTTCCATAAAATATATGTCTTTGTTTGATATTCAGTAAGTCAGTCCAGGAAGGGGGGTGGTATAATAAAAGCAATGAAAATCAGTGAGACAAAAATTTTTTTAGTGTCCCTACCTGCATTTTTCCCTTCTCTTTCTTATTCCTTCCCCAAATTTCCAACGTCATCATTGTGTGACGACAGTGGATCCCACTTGCAGAGGCTGTTGATTTGATAAAGAGATCTTCGAGGTTGTTCTGCTGGATGAATTTTGGTAACTTTCAAAAATGAACTCCTCTCTGATCTACCCATTCCACATCAGTTGGGTTCGTCTCCTGTCTGTAATTCATTCTGACCCAGTGTGTTTTTGCTTCATTCGTCTCTCTGAGGACAAATGTTAACACAACAGCAAGGTCTAGTTGCCTGTTTGTGCTGTGTGCTTATTCCACCCGTGGTTCCCCTCCAGTACTAAATAGCGGTCACAGTGACAGAGCAATCAGGACATGCGATTTCTTAGCCCATCCTTGGGGAGAGTGTTGTAATTATGCCTGTAGCTCTTGATGGAACAAAAGCCATGGTTCCAAGGAGACATTTCAGTAATTGCATATAACTTTCTTATTTATGTTAGTTGAGGAAAATCTAAATTATTAAGAGAATCTGCTCAAAGATGTCCCATTCCTCATAGCATAATTTACTAATAAGTTATGTTCTCATGGAAAACTTTATTTAGTGTTGACTATGGAGAAAAACTGCCCTCCTTAGTTTATGAACTTAACTTTTGTGCAAACAGATATGAAATTTTTTTGAGTGGTCATTAGAAAAATAATATATATGTGTTTTCTGAGCATAGATATACTATGATAAATTTTTCTTTTAAACTTACCTATTTTGGCTCTTCCTCTTTTATGGATTATAAGTATTTCTGAAGAAGCTGAGTAGCTTGAAACTTTCACTCTTAAGAGCTAGTAGCTCGTACAAATGAAATAATCCCTGCCACTCCTAGTCCTACACAACCACTAATCTGTTTTCTGTTTCTATAGATTTGCCTATTCTGGACATTTCATGTAAATGGAATCATATAATGTGTGGCCTTCCTGTCTGGCTTCTTTTCACTTAGCATGTTTCAGAATCCATCCATGTCGTAGCAAATATCAGTACCTCATTCCTTTTTATTACCTCAGGTAGTTTGATATCCTATTTTTATGTTTATTGTGTATTAGCAAAATGTTAGACACAAAGTAAATGAGCAGCTCTTGAAAATTCAAGCGTAGGACCCCTTTGGAGTTTATAGTATTTTCTTTTGCTGCATGGAGTTTCCAGTGCTACAATTTGATACTCCTCCAGCTAGAGACTCTTCAGTAAAGAATTAAATAACTGACTAGTCTCCAGGGAGTTTCCAAATCCTTGCTAGAAATTTAATCCACAGGCTTTTTTTGTCTTTTAAGTAAAGAGAATTTTCTTGTTGGTAAATTTGTTATAAAAACTGCTTGCTTATTGTATCTGAGACCTGCTACTTAGTTATGGTCCTTTTTTTTTTTTTTTTAAAGATTTTATTTATTTATTTGACAGAGAGAGATCACAAGTAGGCAGAGAGGCAAGCAGAGAGAGAGGGGGAAGCAGGCTCCCCGCAGAGCAGAGAGCCTGATGTGGGGCTTGATCCCAGGACCCTGAGATCATGACCTGAGCCGAAGGCAGAGGCTTCACCCACTGAGCCACCCAGGCGCCCTGACACCACGAATTTTTATAGGGGGATTTTGCATTTTGGGATTGATTCTGGGAAATAGCAAATAGGTATATGTAAAATCAGAGCCCCATTAATTTTTGCCTTGTTTTTCCATAGGCACTATTGGCATGTGAACCTAAGAAAGGCAAAATGGATTTGTTGAAAATAACAATGAAAGAGTTAATCACATTGGCTCGGCCTTCGGATGACTCACGGAGCACAGTCCCCCAGGTAATAATGAAATATACAAAGGCTGCTAAGAAGGCAGTGATTTTAAATCTTTAATGTACCAAAAAAAAAAAAAAAAAAAAGGGTATCTGCTGAAGATACAGAATTCTTGAAAATGGCGCCGGCATCTGATGCTTGATCTGAATTTGTTTTGTTTTGTTGGCCTTTCCCATCTATAAAATAAATCATTGCTGTAGTTGATATGTATTAACCAAAATGAAATCTTTTTTAAACTCTAGTGAAAACATCCAGTTTAGATAAGATATTTTACAATACTGCCCTTGCATCTAAAATTTTTTAAATTAATGTACTATCACTTTAAAATTTCTTTGTGTGTTCTTTGAGTTGACAACACATTTTGTAATTCAGTAGCTGATCTTTCCCTAAAAGGACATGTCTATCGTTTGGTATATTCATATTTTAATTTTAGCTAATATTTAGTCTCTTTTAATCACCGCTGCGGCTAGGTTAAGTGTGTATGAGTGTGTCTGTGTGTTTGTATGAGTGAGAAGTTGGGGGAGGTAATCCTTGCAGCTCCACTCTACTCCATAATAGTAAATACCTTCAAGTCCATCTTGTGTAGGCTTTTTCAGTAAATGCTTTATAGTAAGACTTTCCTCACCAATGGTAGGAGGCCCGGGCTAGGTCAGGGAACAGAAGAGCTGACACGTCAATCAAGTACAATACGTTCGTACATGTGGTTTTATTTCAGAACCTGTGGGATGTGTCAAAGGGAGTCCATGGGCCAGAGTGTGATTAGTGGAAAAGGATGGTATTTATTTGCATATGGCACTTTCTGTCCTGTGACTATTAATTGTGAAATATCCTTATTTCTTGCAAACTTTTAAAGTGTTACTGATCACCTTTCAGAAGTTATCAGTCTTAGATTTTTTTCCAGCAAAATGTGAAAAATACAATTTGGTTCCATTTTCCTAGACTTCTACTTAAAGAAAGTACTATTTTTTATGAGAAAATCTGAAGATAATGGAGATTGATTTTAAATAGTGTTGGATAATTATTGTCCTACTCTGCTTCAAGATCATTCATGGCATTTTAGTGGTCATTTTTATTAACTTGATAAAATGTAAAAACTTTGTCTCTGACTAGTCTTCTAGGCATTCATTGATAATTTGCTTTCCTTCTCCCCTTCTGTGGTATATTTCTTATTATTTTTATTAGGCATCTATGAAACATTTCAGCATATAAAAATGTGCAGTGAACAATGAACATCCATGAAACCAAGTCAACCTGAAAAAGTAAAACTTGCTGATAGAATTGTATTGTTGTGGGCCTCTCTGCATCCTGTACCCCTTTCTCCCTTCCTCAGCTATAATCACTAATCACTCAGCTATAATCACTTCCTCAGCTATGCACATTTTTCATTATTTTATGACCTTTTAAAAAATAAACATAAATGGTATTATCCATACATCTTTTTAAAGTTTGGGTGTTTCCAATAGACATTATTTTTTAAGGTGAGTGAGCTGTAAGTTCGTTCATTGTAATTTCTTTCTTTCTCGCTCTCTTTTTTTTTTATTGATTGGTTTTAGAGAGAGTGTGAGTAGGGTGGCATGGGAGAGGGAAAGGGGAAGGGGGAAAGAATCTGAAGTAGATTCAGGGCCAAGCTGGGGCTTGATTCCACAATGGCAGATCATGGCCTGAGCTGAAACCAGAAGTTCGACAATTGACTGAACCACATAAGCGCCCCAACTTCATTGTAATTTCAGAATGGCGTTTCATTATACTTAGTTTCTGCCTTTCTGCTTCATGTGAAATGGCTCTTTCCAGTTTTATTTCAGATTTATCTAATACCTGGCTAGCTTTAACATATTTTCATGTTTCATTTTTAGTCTTCTGGATTACTTCTGTGAACTGCCCAAACACTTTCTGGGGAAGCCTGGGTGGCTCAGTTGGTTAAGCCGCTACCTTTGACTCAGGTCATGATCCCAGGGTCGTGGAACTGAGTCCCGTATCGGGCTCCTTGCTCGGCAGGGAGCCTGCTTCTCTCTCTGCCCCTGCCTGCCTCTCTGCCTGCTTGTGTGCTCGCTCTCTCTCTCTTCTCTTTGACAAATAAATACATAAATAAATTTAAAAATCTTAAAAAAAAAAAAAACCACTTTCTGGCTGCCTTCAACTTGGTTATTTGCCTTTGTCATGTAGGAATTGGGGTTTGGCTGTTTTCAAATGATTTTCCTGGGGCATCTGGGTGGCTGAGTTGGTTAAGCATCTGCCTTTGGCTCAGGTCATGATTTCAGGGTCCTAGGATCAAGCTCTGCATTGGGCTCCCTGCTCAGGGGGGCGCCTGCTTCTCCACCTCCCTCTGCACACCAACTCCCTCTTTCCTGCTCTGTCTCTCAAATAAATAAATGAAAAATCTTTTAAAAAAAGGTCTTCCTAATAACAATATTCCTTTTTGGTTATTTGAGTTACACATACCTTCTCCCAACCTGTGGCTTCTCCTTTCACTTTGCTTATGCTGTTATTGCTGGAAGTTTTAAATTTAAATCAAGTGGAGTGTGTCAGCTTTTTCTTTTATGGTTTGTGCATTTGGATCTTGTTTAGAATACTCCAAGGTCAGAATGATATTTTACATTTTCTTTTTAAAGTTTTAGAGTTTTACTTCTCACATTTCATCTTTACACCACCTATAATTTGTTTTTGATTGTGTGTAAAATAAGAAAAAAATTTATTACTTTCCATTTGGATAATTAATATGCAAGCATTTTTGATACAGGATATCTTTTCCCCATGATTTGTAACATCCTTTTATCTTTCATGTACTATTTTTATTGATACGCATATCTGTTCGTGTGCTCTGTTTTATTGGTCTCCTAGTCTATCCCTGAGCCAAAATCGCTATTTAAGTTACTATCTTTTTAATAATTTTGGTATCTGGTAGGGTGAATCTCCCTTTTTCCCCTTTAGAATTATCTTAACTATATTTGTTCCATTGCATTTTCAAAGCTACAGAGTTGGCTTGTTAAGTTCAACAAAACCCCTTTTATTTTTTTTTTAAAAAAGATTTTATTTATTTATTTGATAGATAGATCACAAGCAGGCAAAGAGGCAGGCTGGGGTTGGGGGGAGCAGGCTCCCTGCTGAGCAGAGAGCCCCATGTGGGACTCGATCCCAGGACCCTGAGATCATGACCTGAGTCGAAGGCAGAGGCTTAACCCACTGAGCCACCCAGGCAACCCAACAAAACCCCTTTTAGAATTTTGGTTGGAATTTAAATTTATTGATTTGTTTGGGGAAAATGACTGCACTGAATATAAGCACAACAGTAACCAAAAAAATTAATTGCACTTGTACAAACTGGCAGTGTACAATATAATCTCTAAAATATCATTTTTAGTCACTAGAAAAATTAAATCTCACAAAAGGTCTATAAGACTTATAGAAAATTATTTTAAAAAATAATGGAAGACACACAAGAAGATCCGAATAAATGGGAAAAAAAGCCATGCTCATGGACTGGAAAATTCAATATAAAAAAAGAAGTCATGTCAGCAATTGCTGTACTACAATTAATGACTTAGATGTAAATTCTTTTTTTTTCTTTTTAAAGATTTTATTTATTTGACAGAGAGTGAGAGATCACAAATAGGCAGAGAAGCAGACAGAAAGAGAGAGGGGAGGAAGCAGACTCCCTGTGGAGCAGACAGCCCGATGCAGGGCTCGATCCCAGGATCCTGGGATCATGACCTGAGCCAAAGGCAGAGGCTTTAACCCACTGAGCCACCCAGGCGCCACTAGATGTAAATTCTTTTAGATTTTCTTTATGGATAAACATATCCTCAGTGAATAATGCTAAACATGTTTTACCTCCTAATTCTTATTCATAGGACATTTTTCTTAATTCTTCTGGCTGGACCCTGTAGTATGGTTTGTATAGAAATGGAGATAGCAGGCGGCCTTGTATTGTTTCTAATATTTGCTATAGGTTTAAATCTATCTTGTATCTCATTGAGGAAATAAAATTTTATTGAACGCTTTCAAGTGTCTTTTGAGATAAATGGTTCTTTTTAGAATTTGCAAATATGAAGATATTGATTTTTTTCATACAATACCATCTTTGCCTACAGGCCAACCCACAACTTTGACATTTTTTTAATACATTTTATACATTATACATTTTTTTATACATTCACTTAAAAGTTTTTTAAAAATATTTTTGCATATTTTCACTGGATTCATAAGTGAGACTGACCTGTGGTTTTCTTTTTTCGTGTTGTACCTGTCCTTATTTTTTATGTAAAATTTTTATTGAATTATAACACTACAAAGACATGTGTATATCATGTGTACACCACAGTAGAGTTCACGAGGTGAACACATTTGTGTGTAGCAAGAGACAGAACTAAATTTTAGTACCTGAAAACCTCCTCATGCTCTCTTCTCATGCTACCTTTTCCCCAAGGGTGACCACTAGCCTAACTTTAACACTTCAGTTTTAGTTTTATCTGTTTTTTTTTTTTTTTTTCATTTTAAATAAATCAAATCATATACTATACGCTCTTTTGATATAGTTTCTTTTGACCAATGGTATGTTTATAGTATCCATCCAAATTGTGATTTATTCATTTTCATTTTTTTATAATATTTTATAACTTCTTCATTCTTCTGTTGATGAACATTTGGTTAGTTTTTAAATTCGGGTTATTAAGAGTAGTACTATTACAAATGTTCTCATACATGCCCAATGGTGAATATATGTGTACATTTCTGTTTAGTAGATACCTAGGAGTGATTATCGGGTGTTGTATATTAAGCTTTGGTAGATATTACCATTTTCCCAAAATAGTTGTCCTTACTTTGTATTTATAGCCAGGCTATGTTAGATTGACAAAATAAATTCGGGAGTCTTTTCTTCTCTAAATAGTTTATGTAAATTAGGATTATCTATTCTTTGAATATTTGATAGAATTCATACATAAAATCATGTGGGTTAATTTTTTGGTAATTGTTGTAGTTATTAGGTTAGGGGTTTTTTTTGTTTGTTTGTTTTTGGTCTCTGGGTAGGATATTTATCTATTGATTTCCTTTTGCAGTGCTAACATCTATCTAACTTATTAATTTCTCCTTGAATTTGTTTTGATAAATTCTGTTTCTTGTAAAAGTGTTCATTTTTACTTAATTTTCTGAATTGATTAGGGTAGTGTTATTCATAGCGGTATTCTTACTTTTACTTTATTCTCTATCTGTAGTCATGTCATCCTTGGTATTCTCATGATACTGCTTATTTTCTTCTCTCTCTTCTTGGTTAGTTAGAAGTTTGTTTCTATTTCAAAGTATCAGCTTTGGGTTGCTTTTTTCAAATTTTCTGCTCTTTTAAATTTTCTCTCTTTTGAATTTATTGTTCTTTATCATCTTTATTGGACACTTAGCATATTCATTTTTAGTCTTTTTTTTTTTAAATAGAAGCATGTAAGGCATGCATTTGTTTTAAGTTCTACTTACAGTGCATCTCCCAAATGTTGATGTGAAGTATTTTCATTGTTATTCAGCTCTAAATATTAAAAAAAGGGGTTTTTTTTGACCAGTGTTTTAAAAAAGTATCAGTTTTAAATATATTTAAAGAAATCAGTGTCTAACTTAATTCCACTGTAATCAGAGTATAATCTCTAAGATTTTAATTGTTTGGTATTTGTTGAAATTTTTATTTGTGGCTAGGTTTGAAGTCATTTTTAAAAAATAAATGTTTCATGTGTACTCTAAAAGAGCATTTTATCTCTACTTGGTAGGTTCAGGATTTTGCGTATGTCCCTTGGATCAAGCTTTTTTTATTGCATCTTACTTTAGAAAAATTGACTCAGATACTAGTTGTTTTATTAAAATCTGCTCTTTCATTTGCGGATTATCTATTTCTCACTGTAATTAAATAATTTTTTTTTGAGGTTAACTATTAGATCTGTACAGATTTAGTACCATGGTCTTTGACCCACAACTAATTTTCAGATTTTTATTCTAGGTTCATGCTTTAAATATCCTTAGAGCCTTGTTCAGAGATACACGTCTGGGAGAAAATATTATTCCTTATGTTGCTGACGGAGCTAAGGCTGCAATTCTAGGCTTTACATCACCAGTCTGGGCGGTAAGTGCTTTTGCCATTTATTTTCATTGACTTAATTATATTTCTGAGTAGGTTTTAATAAACTGTTATTTATCTTTTTTGTTGGCTTTTTAGCCATAACTCTTTGTTTTCTTATTGAAGTGATTGCTTTAGAAGTTTTAGCATATATCTTAAGCATCACAGTCATCCCTCAAGTGGTATTATATCACTCCGTTGAAGTATAAGATTTTGTAAGAACCTATTAATGTATACTTCTATTTGTCTCCTTCCAATCTTTGTGCTCTTTTTTTTTTTTTTAAGATTTTATTTATTTATCTGAGACTGATATCACAAAGGGTAGGGTTAGAGGGAAGTGTAGAGGGAGAAGCAGACTCCTGCCTGAGATGGGAGCCTGATGTGGGACTTGATCCCAGGACCCTGGCATCATGACCTGAGCCGAAGGCAGATTCTTAATGACTGAGTCACCCAGGTGCCCCAATCTTTGTGCTTTTATTACACATTTTATATATATATACATACATATATGTATATATATAAAGTACATATATTTATATATATATATTTTATATATATAAAATACACTTTTATGTGTATTATAAACCCATGCTACATTGTTATTATTTTTGTATAAATTGTCATTTATTTCTTTTTTAAAATTTACCATTTTAACCATTTGAAAATGTGTAGTTCGGGGCATGAAGTGCACTTGCAGTGTTGTGCAGTCATCCCTGCTATTCGTGTTCAGAGCTTTTTCATCATCCTAAACAGGAGCTCTATGTCTGTTGAACAGTGTCTCCTCCTCTCTCTTCCCGCTGCCCCTACTAACCTGTTCAGTTTCCCAGACTCTATGAATTTACCTACTGTAGGCACTTTATAAGTGAAATCAAAGAATGTTAAGCCTTTTGTATCTGGATTGTTTCACTTAACATAGTGGTTTCAAGATAGTATGTGTCATAGTTTCATTCCTTTTTAAGGCTGAGTAATATTCCATTATGCATATATTTAACATTCTGTTTACCCAGTCATCTGTTGATAGGCATTTAGGTTGTTTCTTTTTGGCTACTGTGAATAGTGCTGTAATTGTATTACTGAGTTTCTGATTTCAATTCTGTTGTATCTATCATATGGTAATTCTATGTTAAGCTTTTTGAGAAACGGCCAAACTGTATTCTGTAGTAGCCATGCCATTTGATTCTTCCATCAGCAATGCTCAAGAGCTCCATTCTCCTAACATCTTTGCCAACACTTGTTAGTTTCTCTTCCGTTTCTTTGTTTTTTGATAATAGCCATCCTAGTGGGTATGAAGTAGTATCTCATTCTGGTTTTGATTTGCATTTTCCTGCTGGTCAATGATGTTGAGCTAGAAGCAGAACAACTCTTAATCTTTCTTTTGGATGCTGTGGACTCTGGGTATCAGCGTGTTGAGTAAGTGCTATAAATACAGTCTATCAAAAGGTAAAAAACAACAATAGCAACAAAAACTGGGTGGCTCAGTCAGTGTAGCATCTTTGGCTCAGGTCATGATCTCAGGGTCCTGAGACTGAGTCCTGAGTTGGGCTCCTTGCACAGTGGGGAGCCTGCTTCTTCCTCTGCCTCCTCCCACCTCCTCCCCCCCCCCCCCCCGCCCTGTTCGGGCCCTCTCTCTCTCTCTCAAATAAAAAAAAAAAATCTTAAAAAAAAAAAAAAAACCAGACGGAAAAAACAAAGGGAAAAACCCCCTAAGTATTAAAACGGAGGAGGTTAAATATTCAGTCACCTTTTTTCTTTTTTTTTTGCGATATGATCACTGTCCAGAAACTTTTAGACTGAGAACTCTAAAGATAGTAGACAATACGCAGGATAGTAGTTGTTGGATTTAAGACGGTCATCTTTCCTGATTCTTGGGAGAAGCACCATGAATTTACTGTTTTCCTTCCAGAATAAAGGAGACTAACCTGTGGCTTGTGTTTGACATGTTGCTTTAAAAAAAAAGACTGGCAAAGGGAGAGGAGGAAAGAAGCTAGACCTTAATACATTACCTGCAGAATGGAGAATTTGCTACAACGGCAGGGCTTCCAGTCAGTGATCTGCACAAACCATTTTATAACTCTGCGATAAGCCTCTAATTGAAGGTCAGCATGTGGTAGTGTAGCTAAAGACACAGACTCCCAATGTAAAGAGGAATCCTTAAGGTTGCCAACTTCCGCCTGGAAAATTGGGCATCTACCTGTAAGAATAATGAATGTCTAAAATTCTGTCTAGGAGCATTGCCTAACTACTCCCGAGGACACAGTGTTTACCCTCTGCATTTACAGGAAACAGAGCAGTACCTGTGTACCTTAAGTAGAGTCATAGAGGTAGGAATGTGGCTTGACCATCCGGAAAACTAGAGATCATAAAACTGATTGCCAGAAATATCAATATTGTTTTCGTTAAGCCGTGAATTTAAGATGAACAAAGAAATGCTTTCAGAGAATGAAACCTGGTGACTTTTCCAACATTTTAGCAAAACTGAAAGTATGAAAAATGAGTGGCTGTTTTTTTTTAAAAAAATTTTTTTTGAGACCTTTTAAGACAGTAACACGTTTACTGCAAAAATTTTGAAAATAAAGAAAAGCATAAGAAGAAAAGTGAAAGTCCCCTGTTTAACTACCTTATAGGTATAGCATTCTGATATATTTTCTGCCTTTCTTTTAATGTGGGTTCTATGTATGTGTAGTGCTCAGATACACACATATATCCACAGAAGACTGCATAAGTACATGTAAGTGCTCATGTGTAGTTTTATTTTCGGGACTCTTCCCTATTAACCCTGGTTTTGAAGAATCTTTTTGGGTCTTTTCAGTTTGCTGTACTAGAGGAAATAAACATCATAATGACCAATCCTGTGTCTTTAGTATATTGATTGTTGTGTTTTTTTCCTTATAAAAAATTAATCTAAGATAGGCCGAATTATAAATCAACATAGTCCGTGAACGCGAAGAGGGCTTTATTTTAAAACAATTAACATTTACAACAGTTTAAAGCAGCTTACCACAGGATTCTCTGTTGAGGTCATTTAGAGAATGATTTTTTTCTGAACACATGTGAAATATGGTTGAATTTACAGAAACCTAATTTGTGTGCATCTTCTCAGGAATGGATCTTGGGCCTAAAGGTCGCTACATCTGTACTTCTGACTTTCCTGTTTTTCCATGTTGGAGAGGAAAAAAAAACTATACACACACAAATGAAATTAACTTAATTTTGTAGTAAAGGAACATTTTTCCATTAAGCATCCATATACAATTTTATTTGTTTTTACACATTCCTCAGTCTTTTTTATTGAGACCATAGAAGTTTTTCAATCTCTGCCATCTCTTAGGCATTTTTAAAATATAGGGGTAAGGTATTGTTGTAAACATATTAGGCATTAGGAACACCTATTGTGTTGCAGATGCTACAGTAAACACTAAGAAATACATGGATAAATAAGACACAATCATCATAATGGCTGTCTTGTTGAAGATTTTCTGTGTGCCTGACATCATTTATTTTGAAAATCTCAGTTAATGCTTAGAACAGACTTGTAAAGTAGATTCTATTATTATAATCCCCGTTTCCAGATAAGGAAGACAAGCCTCAGAGAGGCAAAACAACTTTGTCTAAGGACATACAGCTATTATCTGTATGACTCCAGAATCTGTGCTATTATAGGGAATGTTTTTGGTGTTACAGGAATACAGAGAAGGTGTAAACACACCTACCTACCTTGTAGGCTTTTGGTCTTGTTCCTTAGAAAACAAAACTGGAAGTATTATCTGGGTGCTAAGGTTTTATTGAATGGTACAACCACAGCAGCAAGAATGAAGAAATAAAGAGAAGAGGTGAGACAAGGGAGGAAAGTCATTGCTGAACAGGTCTTGACCTTGCCAGAAAACTGAGCTAATTGTCTGGTCACATGATAGATCTTCTAGGCCACGTGAAACTACCACCTCTTGGAACAGTCCCATCTCCTCTCTCTTACTATTAAAGGTTAGCACTTGGGGCATTCACACAACTTGGGCAGGAGTTGGTACAACATTTGGGCAGGTGTGAGAGAAGGCAATTCCCATGCCCTGTGATGTAGTGTGTCATCTGAGTCTGAAAATGGCTGGATGAGCCAGAGCCTCTGTGGGTGTAGTTGGGACAGACCTGGGGTTTGAAACTGTGGCTCTCACTGCTGTTGAAAAACCCTTCATGACAGAGTTTCTAAATAGGGGAGTAGAGGCATCTGATCACTGTAGTTAAGAATGGAGACTCAAAACTGGCAAGACTTATAGGGAAAGTGGAAGACTAATTTGGAAATTATTGTAGTAGTTCTGCCAAGAGATGATGATGGCTCAGAATGGAAAAATATTAGTAAGAATGGTGACATGTGATGACCTTTGACACGTATTTTAGAGATGAAACTAGTTAAGTTAAAGAACCCGGGTGGCTTAGTCAGTTAAATGTCTGATCCCAGAGCCCTGGAATTGAGCGCTGGGCTGGGCTCCCTGCTTAGTGTGGAGTCTGCTTCTCCCTCTTCTTCTGCCCCTGTCCCTCACTCGTGCTCTCTCTTTCTCTCTGAAATAAATAAATAAAATCTTTAAAGAAAAATTATGTAAGGGTAATTTACAGGTACATATATGGGAACTAAGATACTTCTGGGCAATCCCTTTTTTTTGTTCAGCAACTGGGAAACCTGATCTTTCCTTGCATCCTCATTACAGGCAGCTAACCCATCTTCCCTGCTTGCCCAGAAACCCCACCGAGTATGCATTTTAACATCCTACTAAGATCCACACTGAGCTTATATTTCTATCTGGTATGTTTTTAGTTTCTTCCCTCAGGCCAGCTCTGGTCTACAATATGCAGTGGGTTTCAGAGGAGGAAAAGGAGCCTTTTACGTATTCCCAGGAGCGCGGCCATGTATCTATGCTCTGTTGGCCCCAGCATGTCCAGGGTCTCGGGTAGTTGTGCGTTTGCCACCAAGGGGCCAGGCTGAAGGCTGTGTGGTGCTTAAATCTAGCCCTGCTCTACTCATTACACTACAATCCCAGTACAGCTTTGCTGGATTACAGATGAGGGATTTGGGACCTAAAGTTTTAAGTGTCTTTTTCAAGGTCACATAGCTAAGAAGGGATGAAAGACAAATAAGAATCCATATCTCCTTGAGTTTTTTCAGAAAGTATTTTTTTCTACTGTAAACTGGCGCCGTGTACACTAGACAAAATATTTCCTATTACATGCAGATCCATTCTCAGGGACGTGACCATCTGTTAAGGGTGAAGGTGTAACGTGTATAAGTGACGATGCCACATAGTGATTGCTCATGAGAGGCTCTGCTTTACCATTTAAAACTATTTGTCAAGGGAGCATTTATGTTATATAAGAAGAGCCATACACTCATAATAAAAATGTATTATCTGCACATATACATATACACATGTGTACACACTCCTACACACACACACACACACACACACACACACTGCTTCGTGAAACCTAATTTTGATTTCTTTTACCAAATCTTTCTATATTTTACACAAGTCTGTGTGGTTAGCTTTTTCATGCTAGAAAGAAAAATATATGTACTTAGTGAATAGAAGGGAAAAAATTGATAACCATTGTAGCTGAGTATCGAGTCTTTATCAACCATATATTGGGGGCTTGATGGAGAAGGTGGTAAGCAAACAGGAAGATTTTCTGGTATTTTCCTTATGATAAGAATTAATTATAACGAGTTATTTGGCAGCCATTCTATTCTGTCCATTTTTCACTTGACTACTATTTTTTCCTATAGTTATTCTCCTTTCTACTTGTTTTCTCCTTGATCCATCCTTCCCAATCTGGGCATGTTTTCCTTGTTGTTACTGTGAAGAGTTTTTCAAGATATATGGGCGCTGGTAGTGACCCTACCCACATTGATAGGGTTTCAGTGGTTCATATTACCATCTTCTATCAGTGATTTAGGAATTGGTAATGCAGTTTGTCAGTCCGTCTCCACCTCTCTCCCAATTGTACTTCTACATAATTCCCTTCCTTTATTAGCTTTATAATGGATGGGGACAAAAATATGGACGGAGTATTAGAAAATAAAAAGGAGAACTTTAACCAGATGTCCTGGAACCATTTACACTATTGTAGCAAAACAGAGGGACACTCTCCTATCTTAAGTAACCAATAGTGTCTTCCACGCTAGTTATTTTCTCTATATTCACATTCATGTTTTTAATGTTATGCTATATAACTTCTACACATTTAAAATAACGAGTATATATTTCAACATATGAAAATCAATATAATACACCATATGAATAGACTAAAGGACAAAACCACATGAGCATCTAAGCAGATGCAGAAATCCAAACACCATTTCGTGTTATAAATGCTCAATATACTAGGAATGGAAGGGGACTTTCTCAACCTGACAGAGGATATCAATGGAAAACCTGTAGCTAACAACACGCTGATGGTGAAAGACTGAAAGCTTTCCTCCTAAGATCAGGAATAGGACAAGGATATCAACTCTTGCCATATCTATTCAACATCATACTAGAAGTTGTAGGTAAGGCAGTTAGGCAAGAATAAGAACTAAAAATCAACCAAATTAGAAAGGGAGATAATTTACCTATTTTTCAATGACACTCTCCTATATAGAAAATCTTGAGGAACACACACACTTACTCACACACATACAAAACCATTAAATAATTAATCATTAACAAGTTCATCAAGGTTGTTGGATACAAGATTAATATATAAAAATCGATTGTATTTTTACACACTAGCAATGAAGAATCCACAAGTGAAATTAAGAAAAGATTCCATTTGTAATAGCGTCAAAAGGAATAAAGTACTTAGGAATACTAAGTACTCTTTAATAAAGTAATATTCTATTTAAGAAAAGAAATATAAGACTTATATGCTGAAAATTACAGAATATTTTTGGAAAGAAATTGAAGAAGCCTTAAATGAAGTGGAAAAAACTTCATGTTCATGGACTAGAAGACTTCATTAATACTGTTAAGATGACAATACAATGTTAAGACAACAGTACTCCCCAAATTGATCTACAGATTCTATCTATCTACCTACCTATCTATAGTCAATATATATTAAGTATATTAATATATATAAATATATCAATATATAAATTCAATATATATTAAAATCTCATCTGAATTTTTTGAAGACATTGACAAAGTCATTCTAAAATTCAGATGAAAATGCAAGGGACTCAGACAAGCCAAAACAATCTTGGGAGGAAAAAAAGAGGACTCACATGCTCAAATTTCAAAACTTACGACAAAGGCAACAGTAATCAAGATAGTGTGGTACTGGCATTAGAATAGTCATTTATAAATCAATGTAATAGAAGTAAGCATCCAGAAGTAAAACCTAACATTTAGTAAAAAAGACAATTCAGTGGTGGAAAGAATAGTCCATTCAGCAAATGGTACTGGGACAACTGGATGTACTACATGTGGAAGAATCAGCTTCTTTCCTGTCTTAAACCATATTAAAAAAATAACTCAAAATGGATCAAACTCCTAAACGTAAAAGTTAAAATGGTGAAGCTTTTAGAAGAAATTAACTGTCAATCTTTGTGACCTTGGATTAGGTAACAGTTTCTTAGGTATGACACCCAGAGCACAAGCAGCAAAAGAAAAGTGGTAAATTAGACTTGATCAAAATTTAAAATGTCTGTGTTTCAAAGGATACCATCAAGAAAATGAAAATATTTGCAAATCATGTATCTGATATTTGGTTAGTATATAAAATATATGAAGAACTCATTTTTTTTTTTTTTTAAAGTAGGCTCCATGCCCAGTGTGGAGCCCAAAATGGGGCTTGAAGTCATGACCCTGAGATCAAGACCTGAACTGATGAAATTAGGTTGGATGTTCAACCGACTAAGCCACCCAGATGCCCCAGGATATATAAAGAATTCTTAAAACTCAGTGAGAGAAATTACCTCAGCCCAGGAAAAAAATGGGCAAAGAATTTGAAATTATTTCTCCAGAAAACATATGTGAATATACAATAAGCGCATGAAAAAGTGCTTAACCTCATTATTTAGTAGGGAGATGCAAATCAAAACCACAATGAGATACCATTTCACATCCATTTAGAATAGTTATAATAAAAAAAGGTGGACAATAACAATTATTGGGGAACACTTGGAGAACTGGTGAAATGGGAACCCTCATACATTGCTGGTGCAAATGTAAAATGGTACCACCACTTTGGCAGGTCCTCAAAAGTACAGTTACTGTTACTAGGGGGAGAGTCTGCATTGTGTAAATGGAGATCTTGGTTCTTGGATTCCCCATGAAAGATTTACATGAGGGTCCACACTTGGATCAAGACAGCCAGAAGGAAAGTAGCAGGCACAAAGCAGTTTATCAAGGATGTTACACTCTCAAGGTGGGAGATTGGGCAGGCTCAGAGGTGGCAGCTATACTGGGATTAGGGCTATCTTTTCTTTTTATGTTTGCATAGGTTGTAGGTCACAGCTAGGGCAGTGTCCAACTGCGGTTGTTTCCAATCATCCAAGGGACTCCTAGGGAGGGGGAGTTTTTGACCCTGCAAGGTTCTTGCCAGAACTGTCAGGGCTATATTTTGCCATGGGGATAAATCAGGGGTGGATTGAAGAGACCACAGTGTGAGTATATTTTAATAAATGTTACTCTGGGGGCAGAGATTGAAGAGAAGAGCCCATGTTCTGTACCTGTGGCCCTTGGTCTGTTAGCCCTATCGTGTTGGAAGCTGTGAGGCCAGGATGTTAAAAGCCACAAAGTCAGGATGTTGTGCCCCAGGCTTTTAATGTGTCACCTCTTTATCATCACCTTTGTCTCCAGCTCATGTCTGACTGTCTACTCTATCATTACCATATGACCCAGCTGTACCATTTCTTCCTGTATACCCAAAAGAAATGAAAACAAACACGTTCACACAAAAACTTGTAGTGTTCATAGCATCATTATCCATAGTAGCCCCCAGATGGAAATAACCCAGATGTCCATCAAATGACGAGTGGATTATAAAAATGTGTTATATCCATGCAATGGCATAATATTTGGCTGTGTAAAGGAGTGTCCTACTGAGACATGCTGCAACATGGGTGAACCTTGAGAACAGCTAAGTGAAAGAAGCCAGACAAAAAGGGCTGCATGTTGTATGATCCTATGAACATGAAATGTCCAGAATGGGCAAGTCCATAGAGACAGAAAGTAGATCAGTGCTTGCCTGCTGGGGGAGGGTGCATAATGACTAATAATGTGTATAGGGTTTTATTTTGGAGTAATGACAATATTGTGGCATTAGGTGGTGGTAGTTTCCTGGTTTGTGAATATAGTAAAAACCACCAACCAGTACCCTTTAATATGGTGAATTTTATGGTATGTGAATTTTATCTCAAGAAAAGGAAAATTAATTTTCTTTAATGTCTTAAAAGATTATTATTTGGTGGCCTTTGGGGGCTGCTATGGCATTAACTCATTATTCTGCAAACTGGTAAATTTATGTGTAGTAATCCAGTAACAGGGTAACTAAAGAGCAGATGAGGGGAAACTTTACTTTCTGAAAGTTGTCACTAATTAATGGTAGAATATCAGCATGTTGCTACACCTCCTGAAACAGACAATGATGACTATTGGCTGCTAATGTGGGAACTTGATACTGAAGGGATCAGACTACTACTATTGGAACCCTCGGATCTCTCTTAATACTACTGAAAGACTGGCTCCTGCCTCCAGCTTATTGAATCAGACAAGGGATTTTCTCTCTGGCCGTTCCCATTCACTTCGTAAAGCAGTCCTCTAAGTTTTGATTAAGGGGTGCCTTGGCACTCGTGCTCTTTCATCTCCTGGAACTCCTATTTTAGTTTGACTGCATCTGGCAGCCTTTGTTAGAAAGTTTGGTTTAGGGCAGGATGGAATTTGTGTTTCTATTTTTCTTTTTTTGTTTTTGTGCGATACCTGACGGGAGCAGGATTTTTGTATGACTTTGCCAAGTCATCTTAAACCCAAGATCTTTGGGCACTAAGTCAGTAGACCAGGTGAGAGATAATCAAGATCTGGATTAGAGGATGATCTAGATCATGGCTCGAGGCCATGTTCACAGTGTAACAGGACAGATTGATTCGTTGTTTAGGGATATTGGGGCATGTGGTAGGTGCTTCATTAATGTTTGTTGATTGTGGAATGACCATATGTGAACTTGTCCAATTTTAGGTCTCATTGTAATATTGGTATGAATTACTCCACTTTGGTAGGAATTGTAGTCCACTCCTAGAGTTAACCATGCATGAACTGAGTCAGCCTTGGGCTTCTAGAGGAGAGGTTGCAAACTGGTGATGGATAGGTCAAATCTAGCCTACAACTATGTTTTATTTGGCCTCCTCAGTGTTTGTTGTTGTTGTTGTTTTTTCCTTTAATTTGTTGCCAACATTTCAAAATAGTGAGATTTCACATAAAAACTGCGTTTTCTGGATTCTCTTGAAAAGGCAGATCTGGCAACACTGGGCTTACATCCCCTCCTGTGACTCAGCTGAAGCTGAATGGTGACTGAATTAGTCCCAGTCCTGTGCTGCCCCTGCCACTCACTGGTCCCTGTGGGCATTTGAGTTTGTGACCCTTGGAGCAGTGGTTGCAGGCAACTATACATAAATCTTCCATTGTTACTTTTAATTACCTTTCTTCTCATGTTGCTGTTTAAACATACCATATGATTATGAGCCCTATTTCAGTAGAATATAGGTTCTGTGTTGGCTGTAAGTGTGTCTTCTATATATTCTCCATGATGCTGGTATTGTTCTTATACACTGTGGGAAACTCAATACGTATTTGTACATCTCTGCTCTGATTTGGCAAGGTAATCCAGGAGGCCCAATCGGCCATGGCATTCCAGACAGTTTTATGATAGAACAAAACATCTTGACACATTAGTTTGGAAATATGTATCTCCATTATTACATTTTTTAAAAAGGTTTTATTTACTTGCTTGTCAGAGAGAGAGAGAGCATGCACAAGCAGGGGAGAGTCAGGCAGAAGGAGAAGCAGGCTCCCCTGCTGAGCAAGGATCCTGATGTGGGACTGGATCCTGGGAGCCTGGGATCATGACATGAGCTGAAGGCTGATGCTTAACCAACTGAGTGCCCCAGGCATCATCATCATCATCATTATTATTATTTTGAAGAAATGATTTATGTTTATTAATGATAGTTCCCTCTTATTTTTCTTAACCAGTTGTCTCATATGACTATAGGGCTAAAATTCATTAAATTACTACATTGTGGAGTTAATAAACAACATTTTGGATATTGAATATTTTCTTGGCTGTATTAATTAATGTGGATTGAGTAAGGTCTTATAAATATTTCCCATAGGTAAATGATTATAAAAAATAAGTAGAAAGAGCTGAGCTCTTTCAATATCAAGGGATATTCCTTGTCAGAAACAATACAGGAAAATGAATTTTAAAAAAAATAAGGTTATTTGATGACTCAAGGACAAAAAAATAAAATAGTTGGTGGTAATGTTAGAAGTACAGGAAAGAGCTGTGTTGTGTGCATGTGGTTGGATTACAGAGCTTAGTGTAAGAGGAAGTCATTGAGTCAGTTACTATACAGTTTTTGAAAATTATTTCATGAACACAAACCATATTTGCTTTAGCCCCACATTAGCCAATTGGGTAAGGACTTTGAATGTCAAGTTTGAACATTGTAAATGTTGGTTTCATGCCATGTATATTTCTTAACCCTTATTGTGCATTATTTTTACATTAGGTGAGAAATTCATCCACACTTCTTTTTAGTACCTTGATCACAAGAATATTTGGAGTTAAAAGGGGAAAGGATGAACTTTCCAAAAAAAATAGGTAAGCTTCATCTAATGCTGACTTTACTTTTTACAAAATATTGTCCTGGCCAAAAATAATTTTTGGAAATTTGCTTACTTTTATGGATTCATCTAGAGCATAAAACTATTAAAATGATATGGTAAATTAACCTAGGCTGCCAAATTCTAAGCTCTTGGGCAAAAATACATACTGTTTAAATAAGTGGACCTTTCAAAGCAACAAAAATACAGCAAGGTAGCAAGGGCTGAAATGTTGAGCTTGTTTCTCAGTGCAACAGCTGAAGTTTTTTTCTTTCTTTGCATTTTCAGGTATTCCTGAAATGTCTTAAACTGCTTTTTCTTGATGTGCTAACCAAGTACTAGCTTGTGTAGTATCTTTGCTTTTTTCTGTAGCCAAGGGGAGCAGTTACAGATAGATGCTGGCCACACGGAATAACCAAAGTTTTTTTTTTTTTACTTTTAGGTCTTCAGTATTATGGTATTTCTTTCTTTCTTTTTTTTTTTTTAGTATTATGGTATTTCTTTAAGATGTTTTCTTTAAGATGTTTTTAAGGTTTTCTTTTTTAATGTCTGAGAGGAGATTTATTGAAATACTTTAATGATGCATCATTTTTAGGTCTAAAACACAAGTTACTTTTGTTGGTCTTTAAAGAAGAGAAGTTTTGAATAGTTGTTTCTTCAGTACTTGGGAAGATTTGATGGTAGTCTAGTGGCTTGCAAAAGTTGACACTAGATGTCACTGTCGTTGCATGTTTACTTACTTTCTTGATTTCATTTAGGATCCAAATAGGCCTCGTACTTTCTCTTAATGATCTGTAACTAAAGCCCTATTCTTCTCCTACCTAAAAAGGCTAATAATCACACTTTTAAATTTAGGTTTTAAGCTGTTATTTGTTAAAATATTTTCTTGTGATGAGGTGAGTTTTAGGAATTGGAAAATGTCATGAAATATATTTTATGATGCACTGTTGATAATTCTAATGAAACTTACTGATAGTTCTGAATTGTCATTTAAATTGCTACTTATCACCCTATGAAATTTAACAAATATTTAAAAAGAAACCAAGGGCTCTAAGGATGAATTTTCTGAGTATATTCAGGAAATACTGAAGAGTTGTTATTGTTTTAATCAAGTTGTATTTATTTTTTTTTTTTAAGATTTTATTTATTTATTTGACAAGTCAATCACAAGTAGGCAGAGAGGCAGGCAAGGAGAGAGGAGGAAGCAGGCTCTCTGCCAAGCAGAGAGCCCGATGCAGGGCTCGATCCCAGGACCCTGGGACCATGACCTGAGCGTAAGGCAGAGGCTTTAACCCACTGAGCCACCCAGGCGCCCCTCAAGTTGTATTTTTAAAATAATGCTAACATTATTCCTTTGAAAGGATGATTACAATTTTTACTATTTAGCCAGTTTCTAAAGAAGTTCTTCCTCTCAGTAGTTTGAAATCACTAATACTTGTTTCTCCTTAGCTTTCTTTATTTTGTTAATAATTCTAAAAAGTATTAAGGTTTAAAACAATTTGGTCAGGGACGCCTGGGTGGCTCAGTTGGTTAAGCAGCTGCCTTCGGCTCGGGTCATGATCCCAGAGTCCCACATCGGGCTCCTTGCTCGGCGGGGAGCCTGCTTCTCCCTCTGCCTCTGCCTGCCATTCTGTCTGCCTGTGCTCTCTCTCTCTCCCTCTCTCTCTGATAAATAAATAAAATCTTTAAAAAAAAAAAAAACAATTTGGTTTATGGCATCAATAAAGTATGAGATAATTAACAGTGAAGTTATTATTTAAAACTGAACGTGATAGTGAAGAAATGCTTTTTTCCCTTTTACTTTTTAGAAAGTGAGTGAATCTCAGATGTGCATACAGATTTTACTATGTATAGGAGAAAATCATCAGATACATTCCATTTAGGTTACATCTGAAGGAGGGTAGAAGGTTAACACAATGAAACCACACAGCTTTAATCGTTTTGCCAAAGGCATGCTGATGGGAGCTGCCACTATAAATTCATTCTTCTTAGATGGGGAAGGTTACAAAATATGTAACTTTCCTAGAAAGAGGGAAATGGGATATTCATATAATTGTTTGAGTAAAGTTGAAAGGTGAAATGAAGGAATTAAGAAATTACTAATTTTTTTTTTAATGTGATGAACATGCTTGGTAAGAAAGAGCATTTATTAATCTGAAGATTGGTCTATATCATTATGTATACAAGGCTTCTGTTCTCTGTTTAGTTCTTAAAGAGTATGGAAGTTTCCTGGAAGTATCCACTAGATTTGCTCTTCAAAACCTTTAGTGTCTGGGGCGCCTGGGTGGCTCAGTGGGTTAAAGCCTCTGCCTTTGGCTCAGGTCATGATCCCAGGGTCCTGGGATCGAGCCCCGCATCGGGTTCTCTGCTCAGCAGGGAGTCTGCTTCCTCCTCTCTCTCTGCCTGCCTCTCTGCCTACTTGTGATCTCTGTCTGTCAAATAAATAAATAAAATCTTTAAAAAAAAAACAAAAACCTTTAGTGTCTTAAATTAGCTATTATTTGCAGTGGTTATTCTATTCATAGTTTGTTTAATTATGTCACTTTTTAAAAAATGTTTATAGCCCTGTTCCCTACAATATTAACTCCCTGAGGGCAGAAACTTTGCCATCTATTCTGTGATATATAGTGGGTATGTTAAGAATACTAGTAATAATGAGGTCTTGTTGATGGTTTACTCAACTATCGAATACGCTCAGCTGATGAGACGCCACAGGCCAGTTAAGTCTACTTTCACAGCCACAGATTATTCTGCACACGGTTTCACAAATGTATGCTCTTGGCCATCTAGTGAGGAAAAAAATGTCGATCTTGGAGTAAACAGACTTGGTTTCTAGGCATTTTGTTGCCGCTAGAGATGACTTTAGTAAACTCCCTTATTCTCTTTGTACTTCAATATCTCCATCTATGTAACAGGAATAATAAGATTGGTGCTCTGTACTCGTAGGGCCGTGGTGGGGATAAAACAAATGATTAACTGTTCATTTGCTTTTTTTTTAAATGTTGGAAGTTGTAGTCCTGGGTGGTTCAGTCAGTTGGGTGTCTGACTCCTGGTTTCAGTTCAGGTCATGATCTCAGGGTCCTGAGATCCAGCCCCAAGTGGGGCTCTGAGCTCAGCACAGAGTCTGCTTGTCCCTGTCCCTCTGCTCTTCCCCTGCCTCACATGTGCTTTCTCTCAAATAAATAAATAAAATGTTAAAAAATAAAATGTTGGAAGTCCTACACAATTAGAGACAGAGTTTACTTTTTTCTGTTACCGCTTCTATTAAAGTGCTCATCCCATCTTAGAATTACTCTGCAATTTTTGGGGCGCCTGGGTGGCTCAGTGGGTTAAGCCACTGCCTTCGGCTCAGGTCATGATCTCAGGGTCCTGGGATCGAGTCCCGCGTCGGGCTCTCTGCTCGGCGGGGAGCCTGCTTCCTCCTCTCTCTCTCCGCCTGCCTCTCTGCCTGCTTGTGATCTCTGTCTGTCAAATAAATAAATAAAATCTTTAAAAAAAAAAAAAAAGAATTACTCTGCAATTTTTGAGGACAGAGTCATTATCTTATCCATTTGTATACCTGGTACCTACCATATGTGTGGCATAAAATAGGCACACAAAAATAGCTGCTTAAAGAGCAAGTCAATTTTGTTACTAGAGGAGAGATAAGAAACCTGGTTTCTATTCCTTGCTTTGTTGCCATATAGACACGATTACCAACTGAGACAAATTAGTTAACCTCTCTGGGCCTTGGTTTTCTCCAAGATAAGAGATTTGGACCATCCTGGAGGTCTCTTATTTTTATAAAATACTAAGCTATGGCTTTATGTAATTGTTACTAAAATTGTGGGTTTAGTGAACTGCTCTATCCCCAGTTCCTCAAACTGTACCTGCCTTGTAGTAGGTACAAGGAGCCCTGGTAATGACTGGACTATAGAGCTCTTTAGTCTTGTTCTAGATGTGTTCCTTGGATTATGAAGAATGAGAAAACTTAAGTTTCACTTGGTTTTTTGAAAATAATGTTACAGCATTTTAATTGGCTAAGTCTTTTTTCCTTTCTATTTATTTCTCCCTGACTGACTTGGCCTGACAGAATGAATCTTTGATCCCATGCAGAAGCAGAACCTGCACAGCTCTGTGATCTGGGCAGTGTGCTAGGCGTTCCAAAATGGCCTCCATCTGCAGTGTCATGAGTGGCCGCCCCTCGATAGTTCCTTGTTCCTTAGAGGGCAGGAGCTAAACCAGTGTGATCTTTAGGTCTTTCTCTTTAGCCTCTGCAGCTATATTACCTTCAACTACTCTAGTTTCAGGTAAATGACAAATGTCAATATATAGCAGTCTGAAAACCTTATTTTAGATTTTGCCAAAGTTTCATTTTGGCCCTCAGTGTAGACAGTATTCTATAGCGCTTGCTTTCTCTCTGTATTGTATTTTATTTTTATCTATCTATTTGTTTATTCATTTATTTGTGAGGGAAAGAGAGAGCGTGTGTTTGCGCGCATGCATGTGAGTGGGGGAAGGGGCGGAGGGAGAGAGAGATTCTTAAGCAGGTTCCATGCCCAGCACAGTGCTTAATCTCAGGCCACTGACTGTATGACCTAGGCTAAATTGAAGAGTCAGACACTTAACCAGTTGAGCCACCCACGTGCCCCTCTCTCTTAATTTTAAATCAGTTAGTCAGTGAGAATTTGTAAGCATGTGTCATGAACTCATTACTGACACATTAAAGGAGTACATGAGAAGTATAACACTTGGATCTCACCTAAGGAACTTACATTTTAGCTAAAGGAACAAAAATTGCTATTTGCAAAAGATGCAAGTAGAAGACAAGTTGTAATAAGTGGCTGCACAGTGTGACATGAGTACTAGATGCACTAGAAAATCATTAGTGGGAGAGCTGCATGGAATATTCGGGGGAAGTAGTGTTCCTTATAAAGCTTTGGGAATGAGTAGATTTGGGGTACATGGAAACAGGTAGGTTGAAAGATGGAACAATAGAATAATCTTGTTTTTTGTGTTGTTATAATAGTCTCTATTCTGTCTTGTTAGAGAAAGCTCATTTTTAAATTGATAGCTTGGGATGGTTTAGCACAGTCTCAGAAAAATATGCTTATAAAAGCCAGTCCAAGTAAAATAATTTCTAATGACTGTGTTAAGAGATGTTGAATTGTATTTATTTCACTTGCCAGGGTGTAAACTAGAGACAATTATTTTAGTTATTTCTCCTAACATCTTAGTTGTATAGGTCTGGAAGGATTCTCCGAGGGGCATCTGATCTGGTCTATCCTCTGCTTATAGATGGAGTTTGAAGCAGTTTCCAGACAAACTGGCTTCTTTCCTGTTCTTCATGTTTTCTAGGAAAAGAGATTCCACAAGTTTCTGTGGTTACCCACTCCATTGTTTAGGAAATAATTGGATTCTCAAAATTGAAATTGAGAGCTGTAGGGCAATTGGGTTTTTATATTTTAGAGAATGTAATTATTAAATTCAGAATAGCTTATTTGCTTTGAACTATTTAATAGTTTGCAGCAAGCGCCTATTTGGCCAAACTGAAAATCAAAATTTTCTTTGACTGTGGCCAGGATAATCTTAACATCCTCAGACCCAAAGGATTCTCATTTTCTCCATTTAAAAAACATTTATTATGCATTTCCTCTGGGCCAGGCCCTCTGCCAGGCACTGAGATCCAAAGATGAATCAGACATGCGCTTGGTGCTGGGGAAACCGGCCGTCTCACAAATACCTATGGTTCTCTGCTGCGGGGCGGTCTCTGTTACATGGGTGCAGAAGGAAGCGTGTATACCTTCAGTGCCTGTTTGTGTGCTTGGCATGGCTGGACCCTTTGTGGGTGTCTAATTTAGCCTCCACCATAGCCTTGCAAAGTGGAGAGTCATCCTAATTTCACAGAGGAGTAAACTAAGGTTAGTCAGATGTAGTTATTTGCCCGAGGCCATACAGCCAGCAAGTAGCAGAACTAGAACACAGGTCAAGTTCTTTTTGCAGAGTGCATGCAGATTTACAAACCAGTGCACATTAGCCCCTCATGAGCAGTGAGTTACCTTTTTAGAGTCTGCTTTAGGTTTTACGTTTGTAGTCAGACCGTGGGAAATGAGCCACTTCACCTAGGGTCTCAGTGTACAGTAAGACTCTCCCATCTCCCATATGGCCTGTTGATTTTAGGAGGAAAGGTGGGAGGGGCCAATGGAGAAACTTGTTCTGAGGTAACTAGGAGACCCTTTCTTTGGATGGCAGAAGACTTTGTATACCTCTGTCCCATGGATGTTCTCTTCCTGGGGAACTTAACACTGTTTTCTTACAGATAGAGGTGAGGGAAGAGCATGTCACAAGGCTTCTAATGTCCTACTATAGCATTAGGAATGTAGAAATCTTAGTTTTCTGGTTGGCAAGTAGGCGATGAATTAAATTACCTCAACAGGATATCTGTGTGACTACAAGACATTTACCTCTTGTGTTCAATGATAGTTTAGTGCTATAGGGAGAAGATTTGGGGGTTTTGTGATGATGATCCTTGTCTAAGGTATGATGTCTTCTAGGCTTAACCTAATGTTTTTCAAGTCTGTGCTTTTCATTCATATCTTTAACAGAAATGATAGGGACACCTGGGTAGCTCAGTTGGTGAAGTGCCTGCCTTTGGCTCAGGTTCTGATCCCAGGGTGCTGGGATCGAGTGCCGGGTTGGGCTCCCTGCTCCATGTGGAGTCTGCTTCTCCCTCAGCCCCTCCCCTCCACTTGAACTTGCTTGTTCTACTCCCTCCCTCCCGCCATGTACTCTGTCAAATAAATAAGTAAAATCTTTTTAAAAATGATAATAATAGCTGTTACTAGTTTTTATCTTTGAGAGGACCTAAGGTGAAGACTGAGGTATGGAAAAGTTGAGCAATTCGCTGAAGGTCACACAGGTAGTGCCAGAAATGAATTTAGTGATTACTTTTAGTTCACACAAAGCTCAACTAGAACATTTTTAAAAAACCAGCTGATTATTTATAAGTGGAGTTTCTGTTGGCAACAATAATACTAGTTGGGATTCAAGTAATTTGACCTTAAATTAAGAGCCCCAGTGTTTTGATATGGTCTGGAGGTGTCATTCATGCATTTTCCACAGTTGTTCAAGAACATTCAGTCTGGTTCTTTAGGCTGGGTTGATAAATGAGTATTTTGGGGGACTGAGAAGTAAAGTACATGTCTTATGTAACCTTTGTTGAAAAGTCCTTAAAATCAGAATTTAAGTCTATACTGACACTTTGGCCTACTGGAGGGTTTCATGTTTCAAGTTTTTGTTCATTCTTAGGTTCATGGATCATAGGTAGGAAAACCACAAATAAAAATTTTAACCAAAAAAGAAGCTCTTAAAAAGAAATATGTTCATGAACTTGAAGTGGGAATTAGTCATTGTGTTCTTAAATATTGACTCTTGCGTGGACCAAGTATTCTTTGTTCCTAAGTACTGCTTCGGGCCATTGCCTTCTTTAATAACTAAGGCATTGTTGCTGTAGTTTGAGCATGTTCTATGGAATTTTGGCAATGCATGCATCCTCTCTCTGCATCTTAGTAAAAGCATGAGTAAATATTTTTTCTTAGCTTTGGTATTTTTGTAGCTTACATTTTATATGAACCAGACAAATATAATGTAATACCAGGATTACATAATTTAAGATGTCAGGATTGCTTCCAGGACTATGAGATAAAGTCTTCCTTTATCAGGGGTTTTACAAGCAGTATTTGTTGCTCATTCAGTACCTGTAGAGGAATACCACAGAGCTATTTTCCAAATGAGAAAATGGAGTCAAAGAGGTTAAAGCCAGAGGGAATTGTTTCTTTAGAACTTGGGTAACATTTTTTCTTTATTCAGAGCTTGGTCCTTATAACTACTGATTTAGTAATGTATAGGTTTAGAAATCCCAGGAATTTCCAGTTATTCTTGTTACATACCAAATTTTTTAATATAATGAATAATTTTTTTTCACCGAATACTTACTACTGTATCTTGGCACTCTAACATATACAGAAGTAGTTTATAACACGGTCTCAGATTCCAAGGAGTTCATCATTTACTGAGAGAGAAGACCAACTAGTTTAGGAATAATGAGTATCAAACTCACTGGTACTGTCTGGGGATAGGATATCAGAGGAGGAGGAGGTTGAGCTCCATGCAGGAGTCAGGGCTTAATAAGGATGGCAAAGATTTGGGCAGGTGGGGAGGAGAATGTGATGGAGATATTTATTCATTCATTCATTCATTCATTCATTCATTCTTGGAGCAAGGATTTACTGACTACCTACTATTATAAGCATCATACTACGTTCTGGGGTTTTATCAGTGAGTAAAACAGATATGCCAGGGAGGCTGGTTTGAATTGTGCATTACATTAGGAATCATTTAGAAGTTTTTGTATTGTAGTATTCCATAATAAAAGCATTGTTTTTGGAATCTTTTGAGAAGAGATTTCATTCTGTGTCCCTGGCAGGTTGGATTGGAGAATATGATGCAAAACCCTGGAAGAGAGTTACTTAAAAATAACTTGTAGTCTCTGCAGATTGTTAAAGCATAGTTCTAACTTGGTGTGGTTATTTTGGCATTTATTCTTTTTGTTATTTCTAAATGAGTAGAAGGGAATTAGAAGGGACTATGCCTTATGTTTTAAGGATTACTAATTTCCTCAAGATACCAAAGGCTATTTAGGGAAAAATAGATTCTGTGGGGCACCTGGGTGGCTCAGTGGGTTAAGCCTCTGCCTTTGTCTCAGGTCATGATCTCAGGGTCCTGGGGATGGAGCTCCACATTGGACTCTGCTCACCTGAGAGCCTGCTTTCCTCTCTTACTCTGCCTGCCTCTCTGCCTACTTGTGGTCTCTTTCTCTCTGTCAAATAAATAAATAAAATAAAATAAAAAAAAGAAAAAGAAAAATAGATTCTAGAGTCAAGTAAGCTTCAGAAATATTGAATTAAATAAAAATGTCTTTATGACAGAATTTCTTAGGGCAGTTCATATGCTATAATATATTTTGTGAATCTTTAATAGTGGGATATAACATGTAGTATTTCCCCCAAATTATTTGAAAGGGAAAACTCTCTTTCTCTCCCTCTCATTTTATTTTTATTCTTATTTATTTATTTATTTTTTAAAAGATTTTATTTATTTATTTGACAGACAGAGATCACAAGTAGGCAGAGAGGCAGGCAGAGAGAGAGAGAGAGGAGGAAGCAGGCTCTCCGCTGAGCCGAGAGCCCGATGCGGGGCTCGATCCCAGGACCCAGGATCACGACCTGAGACAAAGGCAGAGGCCCTAACCCACTGAGCCACCCAGGCGCCCCTTATTTTTATTTTTTAAAAAAGATTTTATTCATTCATTTAACACAGAGAGAGAGAGACAATGAGAGAGGGAGCACAAGCAGGGGAATGGAAGAGAGAGAAAGAAACAGGTTCCCTGCAGGGAGCCCGACACGGGGCTCAATCCCAGGACCCCTGGACCATGACTCGAGCTGAAGGCAGATGCTTAATGACTGACCCACCTCGGTGACCCTCTCTCTCTCTTTTTTTAAAGATTAGTGTTTTTTTTGTTTTTTTTATTTGAGAGGGGGTTGGGGGGCAGAAGGAGAGGGAGAGAGAACCTCAAGTGACTCCAAGCTTAGCTTGGAGCCCAGCACAGGGCTCTTTCTCATGATCCCAAGATCATGACCTGAGCAGAAGCTGAGAGTCAGATGCTGAATCCACTGAGCCACCCAGATATCTCTCTCTCTCTCTCTTTTTTTTTTTTTTTTAAGATTTTATTTATTTATTTGACAGAGATCACAGGTAAGCAGAGAGGCAGGGAAGCAGGCTCCCTGCTGAACAGAGAGCCCAATGTGGGGCTCGATCCTAGGACCCTGGGATCACTACCTGAGCTAAGGGCAGAGGCTTTAACCCACTGAGCCACCCAGGCGCTCCCCCCCCCCCCCCCGCCGCCTGGCCTTAAAGAACATCTATTACCATCTTGTGTTCCATCCAACCTAGTTAAGGGTGGCTGCTGTGGGTAACTGATAAATGCAGGTGGAAGGCACGTTTCTGATCATTAGGAGCAGCACCATATGTGAGAAGGAAAGATAATCATTTCAAGATTTATCTCAGCAGGAACAGGAAAAAATTAGTTTTAGTTGCAGTTAAATATACTGTAAATTATCCCAAGTTGTCAGATAAAAATTCAAAATAGCACCCTAACTTATAGTAGGTAGTGAATAAATATGAATCAATAAAAATTTCATAATCTTAGACTGTTTCAAATCTTATGATATTTAAAGTACCTCTTTGGGAGAGAGAACTTTATATTCTACATCAGAATCTTCTACCGTTTTGTCAGAAGATGTCCATTTTCCCAAATCATTGGTATGGAGAGGAGGTCAACTTCAAACCATTAGAGTGTGAGGTATGTTCCTGAGGGGAGAGGGCAACAGAATAGTAACCAGCTTTGAAATATAATAGGTAAGGCATTAGGATCTACTCCTGTAACTGAGTTTTCTACCTTTGGACTATATGTCTTTCTAGTAAATTAAGAAGCATATTCTGTTGTTGTCTCTCATCTCCCAATTCATAGCTCCATTTGTTAATATTTAAACAGAAACTTGAAATAATTCAGACTTGTCCACAGAATGCTTTTGACTGCAAGTAACAGAAAACTGCAATCAAAATTTAAAGAATAAAGAGAAGTTATTATCTCACATATAACCAAGAAGTTTTAAGGGGGATTGATTCATTCTAGCTTGATAACATCATCAAAGACCCAGGGTTTTTTTTTTTTGTTTTTTTTTTTTTCTTCATTTTTCTGCTGTGTCATCCTTGATGTGACGATGTTGGCCCCAGGCAAGCTTCCTTCATGGTTGCGAGATGGCTGCAGTTCCAGCCATCACATCTAGATGCAAAAGTGTCTAGGCGCAATATCCAGTGGCCTTGTACCTCTCTGTTTTTAAGTGTGACAACACCACCTCCTATATATTCCCGTGCTCTCAGTCCCACACTTTACTCTCTTTACTTTACATCTTTTTGGCCAGAGTTAACATCATAGCATGCCCCAACTTATCCCTGACAAGGGAAATGGATACACCATAATTATCTTAGACTAATCAGGATTCTCCAGTTGGGTTTGGGATTGGTGCCAGTCTTCCCTAAAGCTATCCAAGCATATTAAGTGTACTCGAGAAGGATATATAACCAAACCAAACTCAAACACTGTTAAAAGGAAAGATGGGGTGGGGGAATGAATTTTTAGTAGGCAACTAATGAAGTCTGCTGCTACATTCTTCTAGGCTATATCAAAAGCTTTGAAAATGCTTTCATTAGGAACAACGGCTTAATAGGAAGATAAGTAGTATATGTAGTATTTTAGCCTCATAGGAAAATGTGGGTTTTTTTTCCCTTTACTTATGCAATTCCTTCATGTAATTTTAAAAGATAAGAAGTAGTATAAGTGTGTCTGGCTATGTGGTTATATATAATTTATTACTATAAGCAAGCTTGCATTATAAAAATTTTACTCAAGAACAATGTGTATGTCTTTACACAAGAGAAAAGTTTTATAGAGCATTAAAATAGAGATTCTGAATAAAATATAATCAACTTCTAAGTCAGAAAATGCTACTCTGAGATGTGAAATGTCTTTCTGGTTCATGGCTAATCTCTATTAAGCTAACAGAATGCCAACACTGTTTTTTATTAGGAACTCGAATTCATTTTGGAATTTGACCTCTATATTACAATATTGATGTTGTTATTGTGAGGCCAACTCGAGGGAAGTCAAATGTTCTTTCTAAATTTATTGGAATTGGTACTTAATTATTTTCATTTATTAACCAAAAAAATCCCTATTTCATTTAAATCATGTGTTATATTTTGATATACTTTTTTTGGCCTCTGAGATTAAATTAGGCTGTTTGTTTTAAACAGACTCATTTTCTCTATCTGCCAAGCTTCCTTCTTTTGTCTCCTCCAAACTGTTACTGTCTTGTTCTGTACAAACTGCCTCTGTAGGAGTAGACCATGAAGCTGTCTGGGTCAGGGCAAACCAGTTGGACTGGACAGAAGATGGAGTCAGACTAGCTACGTCTGATTAGGATCATTAAGCCTGTGACTCTTAGAGGACTAGGGTTTCCTATTCTATAAGCAAAATTATAGAGCCAGCCATTGCTTTGAGTACATCTTTGTGCTTCTTGTATTTATCTCTGTGATCGCTCAGGCTGTGGACAGCTGATCTAGGTACATATAAATGGCTGGTTACATACTTCCTCCCCCTGTTAACCGACTTGATCCTCTCTTTCACCCTCTGCAGTCAAAGTTCCCCTCAGCCATTGGTTTGCTATAACTGGTGGCCTGTTTCAGTGACCCAACAGTTTCTTTTTCTTCATTATTTATTCAACAAAAATGCTTCCTAGGTTCAAGGCTCTGAGCACTGAGAGGAGTACAGACTTTATAAAATACGCTCTGAAAGTCTGAATAACAGTCAAAGAGATAAGACTCAACTCAACTGTAATGCAAGGTGGAAAACCTTAAATACTATTAACTCCCTTCCCCTCCCTCAGGGAGGAGCCTGTCTGTCCGGCTCCTCCTCCTCCTCACTCCCCTCCCTTCCAGTGCCACTATGCGCTGGCCCCTCTGCCAGCTCCTCTTCAAACAGGTGGCCCTCATATACCCTTCTCCCCCTCCTCTTCTCGGTTCTTCTGCCATTTAGTCAAGAACATATCACCTGATTACTTTTGTATCTTGCTCTGCCATCTTTTGTCGTATCTATATGACAGTCAGTGATTCAGATCACGACATTAAACATTAAAGCAATTTGATGTTCCTGTCTATATTCGGAAACAAAAATTCTGTGCGCCAAAAAACAGTGTCACTGACAGAAACTAAAGGCGGTGAGTACCCAGTGTTCCCCAGACACACAGCCCAGGTCCTCATCTCTTTTTCCTTTATGCTTTCATTAAACCAACGTTTCCATTAGCTTCAACACATAAGGGCAATAAAGCAGAGTTTCTGTCTCAGTGGCGTGTGTACTCTTGTTTTGATTAGTTACAAATTCCGCAACAGCAGAGGCTTCAGTTTTTTATCATTGTGAAAGCATAACGTTTCAGTGGGAAAGTATTTGGAGTTATGTCTTGGGATGAATGTATTCCAGTCGGCATACGATCATTTATCAGTTGTGGCCTTTCCCCAGATGGACATACCACTCTTAAATACTTGCTTGTTTTCAGCCCTCATTGCCTTCTGAACTGTGCTGGTGTGCGCTGCCAAACTCTTTGGCTCACCCATGAAAATCAAATTCCGTGGGATCCATGGCATTTTCTGGCAGAGGTTTCTTTCTCTAGAAATCTCTTCCTGTTCCCGCACCTCACTAAATTGAAATGTAATAATCAGGGTTTTGTGTGTAATATCAAAGTAACATTCCTTTAACGGATAAACCATAGTTTACTTAGTCTTTCTCTTATTAAATATATAGTTTCTCCCCAGGTTTTTAAAACATACATATTATTAGTGGTGAGTATCTTTATTTACAAAGTATTTTAACATGTAGGGTTATTTCTTGCAGATAGATTCACTTAGGTGTAATTTCTTGGTATTAGGGTATCACTAATCTTTAGTTTCTATTTGAATATTTTCAGATTCCTTGGTAAACTGATGTTCTTGAAAAACAGTTTCCCGTTTCAACTTCCTGCTCAGGAATTTTCACTAGCTCTCTGTTGCCTCTGATCAAAAGCCCATAGCCCTTTAATTGGCCTTTCCCATTTTGTTAAAGCTTTTCCTTTTTGTTTTAACCAACTGCCTAACACCAAGCATTTACATTCCATCTAATTTTTCCACATTATAAAAAGTGGTGCAAGGCATATCCTCGTGCATTTTAGCTTTGCATGTGTTTTTGGATTATTTCTTTGGGATAAATTATCAGAAATGGAAATAGTAGGTTCAAGAATGCTAACACTCCAGAAAACATAGCCGGGCTTCTGTTAAATAAGAAGATACAACTTAAAAATTCACTAGCACGTGTAATCTTCCTGGTAGTGGGTATTCTTAATTTCTAATGCAAGATTAAGAGAATGTGAGGGGGGAAATTACCCATTTGTTTCAATTTCTGTTGCTTTTTTTTAGTAGTGAGGTTGAATATTTGCCCACATAATTCGTTGGTTAACTGTATTGTCTTCAGCTTAGCTTTCAAGGCCCTATGTAATTTGGACTTGGCCTTTTCACCTTATCTCCTATTATTCAAACCCACAAATATTTATTAAAGTCTTACAGACTACTAACAAATACATATACTCCCACCAAGCTAATCTCCCTACTGTTCCTTTGAATATGTTGTGATTTTCCTTTTTGTTGCTTTTGTTCCTGCTTTTTCTGCTCCAAAAGTGCCTGTCCCTCTCTTCTACTTACAGTCTGCTGGTTTTTCCCATCCTGTGGGGTTCAGCCTGAATCTTTTTTCCTCCAGAAGTCTTCCAAAGCCTTCCCTGACCTGACTGTGGGTTTCTTGAGAGGAGGGCCTGTGACTGATGCCCCTTTTTGCCCCACTGTCTTGTGAAGGGTCTGCCTTACGTAGGGGGCAAAGAAGTGATAGACTGACGTCACTCAGAAAGTGCATGTTGGGTTAGACAGGTCTAGGTCAAACTTCCGGCTCAGACTTTGGGTTAGTTATTTAGTTCCTGGAGCCTTCAGTTCTTTTTCTCAGCATCATCATAAATTGGAGATAGTGACAGGACCTGTCTCCAGAGTTGTTATAAGGAGTAAATGTCACAGTGCTTATAGAGGGCCTAGTGCAGTCATGCTTGGGGAGCATTTAGTGAGAACTGCCTTTCAGTTAGTTGAACGATCCAGATGGGTGATCCCAGCGCTCATTGTGCTCCCTTTCTTTAGGACTCTCCCTGGTGTACCACGGATGGTGTGTCCTCTCTTTCTCGTGTTGCTGTTGCTTCTTGTGAATTACTTATGGACTCGGAACCCAATGCCGAGTTCTGAAGGAGAGGGCTTGTCTTTTAGGTTTGTTGCATGTCCTAAAGCACCAAGTAAATCCTAATGTGTGGACTAGCTTTGGTAGCAGTGATGAACACCTCATTTGCCGTCTTTAAATAGAAACTTTACTGGACCTTTAACTAGCAGAAATTGCTTTCTCCTAGGGCCTTTTAAGAAATGTTTACTTTTGTTGCTTGTTCAGCCAAATGGAGTTAGTTATTCAGTAGAAAATGGTAAAAACACCCAAATAACACCACCGGATTTCACTTTTCCATATAGTGTTTCAAAGTGTTGCATTCATTAGTATTTGTGAGAAACCTATGGCTAATACCACAAGAAGTCATAAACTAAACCAGATTTTTCCCCGTTTTAACTTTTACATGACTTGGATTAACAACAGTGATAGTCCCTAATTTGCACCTGGGATTTCTAAACCTTCTCAAAAAGCTGTAACAATGATTCATGTTTAGTCACCATGTGACTAGGTTATTTTCATTTATTGAAAACATAAACAACAACAACAAAAAATAGCCTGGATAAAGATCTCCATGTATTTTAACGAGTGACAGATGCTAAGATCAGAATTTCTACTTAAGTCAGGCATTTTTGACATACACCTCAAGCCTTGCAATTAAGCTTTATGCCTTTCCAAACATAACAGTTAACCAATAAACCAAAATATCGGCTTGGTCTGGCTTAGCTCAGCGGTCTTTTGATTTCTTCCAGTCTGTTTGATGTGGAGGCTTATTGAGATTTATCTACTGAACTGTTCATAGTTTGTAGGGCTGAGAGCACTGGCTATATTATATAAGATTCCATTAATGACAGGAGAGTGTAGACAGTCTCTACAGTATAGATAATTTAGTCAGTTGTGCTGGTCGTGGTTTTGTTGAAATTTTTAAGACTTTTGTCAAGTTTTTTTTATTAATACTCAATGATTTTTCCTTATTTCCAAGTTTATACTGTGAGCCTCAAAACAGATGTAGTTCAATTGGTTCAATTTAGTAGAAAGCTTTTTAACTTTCAGTAGAAATCTCTATGTAGATATGAAAGCTTTTCCAGTTATTTGGGCTGGTTTGTCCATAAAAAAAATAAAAACAGAAATATATAGTTACCAATTATAAATATTTGCTAGTGGGTGCAGGGTCAGACATCATTCCATTGTATTGTTCATGGTAGTAATAATACCAGTATTCCCAACGTTATAACCTAAAGGCTGCAGAGGACTTTCATATACTTACGTCATGTAATTCTGGTAGGAATACTCAATAAGATAACTGTCATTTTAAATAACACAGTTGGAATTGAGATTATTAATTTGCTGTGTGTTTCATATCTTCTACTATGAAAAAGACCTGGTGTTCAAATTCAGATAAGACTCCTAATTCTAGTTATTTTCCTGTTACATTAAAGCTTTGTGTTCTATAACGTATAGTATTTCTAAAAGTAACAAGGTTCTGCCAAACAGCTTTCCATTGATTTAATCACATCATCTTTCCTAAGAAGAGAGGTAAAATTACTCACGTTTACACGGCTGGAGATGAGAAAATAAGATTGTAGTGGAGGAATAATGAAACATATTCATTCCTCCTACCTCAGTTGCCCCATGTGTCAGATGAGGAAGATTCTAGCACTTAACCTTGTAGGGTCTTTGGGTGGGTCAGGTGAGTTAATATACGCAAAGAGATTAGCAGATGCCTGGCACGGAAAAATGATAATACAACTAGGTATCGTTAGCATTCTTTTACTCAGTAGGGTTTATAAATTCACTGCCATGTGCCAGGTCATGTGCTGGACTTTGGAAGATAAGTCAGTCAGAAGCTTTGCCCTTCAGAGTCTCACAACCAAGTCCAAACTACATGCCATTAGCATGAAGGTTCTGTATAGAAGCATGCAAAGAGAGATGTGGACACACTGAATAGAGATGAGTTTCTACTCTCAGGGGCCTTCCTATAGGAGGCAGGGCCTGAGCTTGAAGGATAAGAAGTTAGCCAATGTAAAGAAAAGCAGCTGCGGACAGGGAGCCAGGGCAAGTGATGATGGTGGTGAAAGGTCGGTATGAACATGTTTCTTCAGGCCAGGGGTTCTTGAAGACTTTAATATGCTGGTATGTTCTATGACTCTGCAGTCACAGTGTAGTCACTCATGGAAAATACTGACTCACAGAATTTTTTTTTTAATGGAGTATCTTAGCAAGACTATGTTTTAAAGAACACACTTGAGGAACCTTGGTGTGCTGGGTGGTGAGAAATGAATTCAGGTCAGAAATGGGGTGAACAAGGAGGATGGAGCGAGGGATATTGATTAGAGTTAAGACAAATAGATTCGACAGGACTTGAAAAATGAAAGCACTGGGGAGGAAGAAAGATGGTGGGATGATTGGGCTCATTTTTAGCTTGGGATAGTGTCTGCGGCTGATGGTGCTATTTGCAGAGGCGAAGATTTAGGAGGAGAAGCATTTTGCAGGATGTGGGGAGAAGTTGATGGATGCCAAGTTCAGTTTTGGATCTGTGTTTCGAGATGCCTAAGGGACATCCAATGGGACATATTCATGAAGCAGTTCAGCAAACTGCTTCTGGAGCATAGAAGCAAGTCCTGGGCTGGATGAAGGAGTCAGCTGTGTATAGATGGCATTTTGTGCCTGGAGAGTGAATGACATAACGTAGAGGGGTGAGGTAGACTCCCAGAGGCATCACTGTTTAGGTGACCTGTGCAGGAAGAGGATCTCAGCAGAGACGGAGTATTTCAACAATCTGGTATTCTTTGGGACACGCTTGTCAGTTCCCCTGTGAGCCATGAGTATTTTGTTTTGTTTTGTTTTTTTGGAAAGTGCCTGACTCCACCCATGCAGGAAATCTACTCTGTGGGCTACTCCTTCTCCCAAGAATCTAAGTAGTTGCAGAAAGAGGCACTTCACCCACACCCTAAGCTCTCTGAGGAGAGCTGTGTGGTATCCTGCCTAACTTTTCCGAGCTCAGTGCGGGGAGGTGGAACTATCTTGCATTGTTCGTTTTGTGAGTGTGTTAGCTTCTTAACTGTAACTGGAGAAATAATGAAAGAGAAGTATTCCACTGGAATTAAACAAGTTCAATGGATTTTAATTTTCCTGATAAACTGTTATTAAGAAATTGTTTTGGAGATTTACTCTCTGAGTAGGATTAGCTAACCTACATTTTTCATTTGGATAAGTAGTTCTTTAATTAGCAACCAAGATTTAGGGAATAGTTTCCCATTGCTTTCTATAATGTAGGGAAGGTATGTGAAACTGCCAAATGAAGGTTTTCCTCCTGATAGTCAGGAGCAGGGAAAACAAGAGGAAATTATAATATGTTAAGGGAAAGGATTCTGTTCATCCAGTGTGCCTGCTTTTATCTTCAGTTCTGGAAGTCACTGCCGGCGGGGTTTTCTTTCTTTTTTTTTCTTTCCTATTCTTGTCATGCCAGAAGTTGCATATTTCTGGCAAAATGTTCATTACTGGCAAGGGGTGAGCAAGAAATCCTTTGCCAGAGAATTAAGCAAGCAGAAGTCTGTCAAAACAAATATTCTAGTTTGAAAATACGGTCCTGCGGGGGAAGGGGGAGGGGTGGATAGTGGAGAAGGCCAGGGCATGTTCTATGGCTGTGTATTTATTTCATAAGAATTCTGTGTTCTGAAAGACTGTTGCTTGTAAGAATGCTAGAAGAAGCAAGATTGTGGAACATTAAATATACTAATGTGGAGGGATGGGTTTTCAGGGGATTTTTGGTTTGCTTTTGTGTTCAGTATTCAGCTCATATGATGACAAGTTTTGTTAAGAGTGAAACATTTTTGTAAGAAAGACGCTTTTTAATTTAATTCAAGAAATATTTAACAAAACTCAGGTTTACATGGAAAAACTCAGACTGAGGATACTGTCTGCACATAAACAAACAGTCATGCACATAAACACAGGATCCACTTCATAAGCACTTATTTGACTGGAAAATGCTAACTTTCTATAATTTCAGTCTTAAAAGTATTGGCTGATTGATTCAGAAAAGCAAAACTTGGTTTTTTTTTTCCCTCTAACTTTTTCTTCTACTTCTTCCTTGTTACCTTTAAAAAGTCATTTTTATGGAAAAGTAAAATTATAGATTGGATAAACATAAGGTTTTAGATTTCTTTGCTTTATAGTTGCTTAAAGCTGCTATTATAGAAGTTGCTCTTCAAGCTGGAGAAACATAGGCTGGCGTTTCTACTTTCCACTGGGATGGGGGTGGGCACTAACCGTAGTAAACCTCAAGAATGAAAACCGTTGCATGCACAAGTGGATTTTGAGGATTTCCTGACCACATATAACTATATGCAACTAACATCGTTTTTTGAGAGCATTTTTTAAAACAAAATATATCGCATTGTGTAATGTTGAAATAAATGATCATCCATAATAGGATGTATTAGTAATAAAGAAAATAATAGTAATAAAATACAAACCAGCTTATTCTTATCTCTTTTTGGCAAATTTTAGACTTGCTACCATAAGCAATTCAAGGAACACATGCCTTCTTCCGGAGCAGTGGGAGGAAACCTTCCTGTTCTTTGATCCTCCGATTTGATACACTTTAGTTACTGGAAGAGACATTAATTAATGTAAAATTTCTTTAATTTTGGTAATTCAAAAGAATAAAATGTTTTTGAGGGGTTGAAAAGATCATGGTGCACCATTGGAATTTGCCTTTTAGTAAATGTAACATTTGTTTTCTAAAGAATTATAACAACATACTTAAATTCCAGAACAGTAAGCAAAATAGCTTAAGTTCACTGACTTGAAAAAACATTCTTTTATACTGCACGGTTCTAAAATAAATACTTAAAAGAAACAGAGAGCAGGCCATTCTATCTTGGATTTCATTTTCCTTCAGATAGAACAGCTAGAACAAACATTCTTGCTAGTTAACATTGCCTGTGTTTTTATGCAGTTAATAACTGACCTGTCAATCACGCCCTATATAAATACGGTAGTTGAATGCTTTCTGCTTTAGAAGCACTTTTATTTACAAGAGCTGCCAGCCAAGATTTCCAAAGGACTCCACGGGCTGTTTGCTTTGATCTGTTTTGAGGGCTGGTCTCTTTATACCTGTTGGTTTGCTATTTATGATACCTTTGTGTAATCAGGTATGGGGAGAGCAGATGTGCAGAATAAACACGTCTTAAGGAAACCAAGGCTCAAGAGAAATCATGTAATTATGCACCCACAACTTTAAAAAGAGAGAGAGACTATTTTCTTGAATCAACTTGGTTGCTGTTATGACAAGGAAACAGATGTTACGGTATTCACCCCAGAGAAGGAAAAGATTCTCTCTTAAGTATGTTTATAATGAATGGAGGTGGTGTGTGTATCCCCACCCTTCAAAGGGTACTCTCCTTTAAATTTGTAAATTGCTGAGATGTTACAGCTCCTCTCCGTTGACTTATACCTTTGACCTTTTTTCATTTGCTCCTTCCCTAGGAAATGTTTACCACATGTCTCTATCCAAATAATCCTCTCTCTGTGGGAATAGTTACCTTTGCATTTTCCACTGCAAATGCCTTTTAATGTTTAAGACAGGTTTCAAAAAAAGGGTGACTTTTTGTTGTGTGTTTTTATGATTTTGATTTGGGGTTCCTGCTCCCCCACCTCTCCCCTGCACTGAGGGGGAACTGAAAGCCAAATTTATCTTTGTATCCCCACAATGCCAGACACATTACCTCTAATAGCATTAGGGTTCAATGAATGAAAGAATGGCAGAAATTAAGAGAGACCAAAGTCCCTTTGGTTTTGTTTCCAAAACGATCTACTGAGTTTAATTTCTTTCATCTTTCGATTAAATGTTGCCTTAATAATGTTATGTATATTATGTTTACATACTGCTTTTCTCTAGGAATCTGAACATTTGAATATGTTGTTAACTTTATTTTGCTTTGAAATTAAAAAGCTTCCTCTACCTTTTTTGAACTAAAATTTTTGCCATCACTCTATAATGCTTTTGGGGGAACTGAGTTAGAGAGTTTCAGGCTCTTAGAGTTGTTCACCCTATTTTGCTGGGATATTCTGTTTATACTTTTCATACTGATTTTACTGACTTTTTTGGTCAGCAACTTTCCCTCTTGTGACACTGGTAAGAATCTTAGACTTTGTGTGAAAGGTACCTGAACGCATCCCAAAGTTTGGAAAGCAGGTCTTTTGTTAACCAGAGTTTTCTCCTTGCTTTGTTGTTGCTCAGAAGACTTTCAACACCGAGGGTCTGTAACTGGTACTATTGCTATTTGGTTCCTTGTTTATAATTTTTAAATGCTAACATCTGTATGATAATGGTTATAGTGGAAAGGGTGAAGTATAAAATGTAGCCCCAAATACCTTTGGTTCTGCCGCCTTCCCCCAGATGATCGCTTGCCAGAGTAAGATCTTTTCGTAAACTTCCAGGCAGATTAAAGCTTGGCTTTAAACTCAGTGTTCCCTTTACCCAGCTTATGGGGGTCAAAGGTGGTAAAGCCCTGAGGTTGCCTGGAGCCAGCGCAAGTGAGTGCAGTCAGACTGCCTTTGTTGAGACAGGAACCTCAGAGAGGTATAAAACCGCCAGAATTACATTTGAGCATCTTTGGGCCTTTGATTACAGAACCTCAGTTGGAAGCTGAGTGGTACAGGGCAGCCCAAGAGCAGGCCAGAGAAGCAAGTAGGAGTTACCTCGGGTCAGCCATGCCCCCAACACCAGTGCAGAAACTGCCTCGCCAGGGATGCACACAGGGACAATTTTGAAAGTCTGCAGTCCTGCTTAGTTGGCAGATTAGCAAAGAGAAAGTCCCCTCCGATGTTTTCATTTTACATTCATCCAAGGCTCAAACCTGTAATTAAAATTTCTGAACAAAGACCCTATTAACGCACACCATCCAGATTGATAGACTAACAGCTCTTCCTTCCAGGTACATAAGGAAATCTGTAACACTTAAAGCAAAAGAAAGACCCTGGTCAGGTTTGGGGAGGGTGAAGTAAGGGAGTGGGCGGAATTAGGAATGGATTTGCCTTTCAAAGTCACTTTTCAGTGCTGTTTAAAACCGACCTTTCGATGGTTGCTGCGTTTTCTCAGGTATCAATGATTTACTGAATGATCTAAAACGTAGTCACAGTGATACAATTTTACCCAACTATCCAGGGAAATACGCTGTTTTCTAAACTTTCAAGAGAAGAATTCTCTTTTTAATTCTTCTGTGTGGGCAGCATAGCCTTATGTGAAAATGTTCAAGACAGACCCAAACACAATTCATCACGTTACTCGTTTGCCAAAACTTCAAGCCACTCTCCAGTATTTGAAAAATACGGCTTAAATTCACTAGCTTGGCATTCAGGGCCTTCCACAGACCAGCCTGTTCTCTTTCAGAGGAGACTTGGTGTTCCAGCCCTTTCCATTGCCCCAGGCAGGCCTTACACATACCTGCCTCAGCTGTGTCTTCATACCATCCACTTCTCCTATACACACTGTACTCTCTTCCTCCTCCCTCAACCACCTTACTCCCCAGGAACAGTGAATCCTGACCCATCTGCAAGGCCAGGGTTTACTCAGACTATTCAGGACTTCTCTTCTGCTGCTTTTCTAAATCTGTCAGCCCCCTGGCTGCCATGCTTCTTGGGAAACTGGCCCTCCCTGAACACCCCTCTGTAGGTTCTCCCATCTTCTTTGGCCTCCACAGCAAAGTTATGCCACTTCTTTGGCTCCTACCACACCTTCAATCCTAGTTTGTTTTTGTTTTTCCATTCGTTTCTGTCTTGTTTTTTAGAGTTGATTTTTTAAGTTCCGCGAGGCTTTAGAATTGTAACTCGCATGTGCTAGTGCCCTCCAGAGCACTTAGCCCAGGATTTGCTGTGTGTTTGTCAGTGGGTTGACTAATGGATGCGTGTCGCGGGCCCAGGGTTGGACATTTTTGCAGCCTGTAGAGACAGCAGGCTATTTTCAGAACCACTAGGTACCTTTGTACCAGGTTTATTTTTTGGCTTGTGCTTGGTATTGGAGACGTTAGGTCTCGTTCTGCCCAGAAAATCTATTTTCCAAATCTGCATCATCGGACTGGTGTCACCGTCACCCCCTGGAGTGGCCTGAGCCCTGCGTTGCCGGCTCCTTCTTATGCTGACGAGCTGACCCTGCTGGGTGTTCCTCAGATCTCATTTCAGCTTTCTGGGCTACTCTTATTTTTAATTAAAGGAAAGCTGATTTCTAAGCCCTTTCTTGCACCAAAGGCAAGTGAATATTCATTAAATGTTTACTTTCTTGACTTTAATTCACTTTAGCAAGTGATAAGTCAGGTGGGATTATGGGCTGACAGTGATCTGACAAGGTTCTCGTTCGTGGTAGTTATTGACTTTTCCAGCATTAACCTCTCAGATACAGCATGAAGCCAGCATGCTAGTGTCTGAACCATATAAGGAACTGGCTTTCTTTTAATTTTGTGTTTTGAGTTTGAGGAAGATGCATGCTCTGCCAAGTTGGGACTTTCGAGAGACTTCAGCGCTTAACTCATTTGATCTGAAAATTACTGGTAAAATTACTCCTTTGGCCAAGTATTAAACCAAGGGTTAGAATAGTGAGTGCCATGGTGTGACTGACACAGCATGCTCTGAGGCTCTGAAAGCCCCGGCCAGACTTGGAGAAGAGTTTTTGAAATGCCGGTAGGAACCCGAGCACACAGTGGTCAGTCCTTCATATTTGTGTCGCGCTTTTTGACACTTCTGTAACTTACTCATTGATAAATGTCTTTTGAGCATTAGCTCGGAGCTGGGCATTGTGCTGGGTTCATAGGATCTGATGGCGAGCAGCCACCAGATATTTTACTTCTTGATTCTTTTTGAATTTTTATTTCTAGTCTGTTTCCTCTGACTCGCATGTCAGCTTCTGGGGGCTGGGTCTTCGTGTCCTTCACTATTGGGTCTCCAGCACAGACAGCAGTGCCTGACACATAGCAGAAGCCCAGTAAATAGTTCTCCGTGTGTGGATCAAGTAATGCCACAAGGGAAGTAAGGGTTGCTGTAAGAGCACATGGAGGATACATGTAACCTCGGCCTGGGGGGTTCATGAAGATCCCCCAGAGCAAGACAGAGAATGTTTGAGCTGAAGGCTGTGCAGCATTTAGCTGGGAAAGGGGAGGTGAGGTGGGGGGCACTGCTCCAGTGCAGAAGTCTGGGGGTGACACCAGCCATCACAAAACATGACTGCTGTGCTGAGTACAACAGAAGGGGGCAGGAGGTGAGGTAGGGACATTGTCAGGCAACTTGAGGACATGGGAGCAAGGAAAGCATTTTAAGCACCGGTACGACAGGACTAGATTTATTCTGGTTTGATCATTTTTCACTGTGGTATAGAGAACACATTGTAGGCGCTGGATTGGAAATCAGAGCTGAAGACTGGGAGATCAGTTTGTTGGAATTGTTTTGTTTGTTAGGATAATGGAGATTTGTGGTACCCAGACTTTTGGATTTCATGAACCAGGAAGAAAATTTTTTTTAAATACTGAGGCTCAGCATCATAGAATTGCTGACCTTTTCATTTTGTTCAGCAAAGACATTAAACAAACAACCGAAAACCATGTCAGAATCATTTCATAAAATAAAGGACATTTTAACATACATGTCCACCAGTACACACACACATACACACACACCACACACACAGGAGAATCTCAAATAAATGTTAGCTATCTAAATGGAATACATGTCACTTAATGAGAAATTTACTACATGGCTCTGTTTTTCCCCCCTCTCTCTTTTTTCCATTTTCCTCATGATTGGGCACATATGTGATCCAGTGTTTATAAACCAGTAATCTAGCCTAGGAAAAAATGGTGGTCTGAGTTAGAATAATGATGATGGTGATTGGAAGAAGGGACCACAGTTGAGAGGAGGTAGGATTGGTAGAACTTGGTGATTTCAGAGCTCTTATTTACCTCATTTGATTCTGATGGTAACCATGTCAGGTGGTGAGGTATAATTATCCCCACTTCACAGATGAGGAAACTGAGACTCAGAAGGTAAGTGACTTACTTCACTCGCATCTGATGACAGCCCATTGCAGTGGGACTCTAAGATGTGTGGTTCCTCCACCCTGCCCTATTTGGTTGGCTCAAATTTCAGGGAAGAAAGGAAAAAGAATCATGGGCCCCCTGTGAGTCATGTCTTTTAGGACAAAACACATGATATAGTCCATCCTCAGAATGAAACAGTGTTTCAGTGATGGCTCTTTTTCCATCCTTATTTCTCAGCATCATCCATTACTGATCCATGAACTTGAGTAACCCTATTTAAATTAGGCCAGAGGAGACTAAGAGGCTTCTTTGTCCGTATTTTCATTTTTATCCTGTGTTACCCTTTGTCCTTTCTATAAATAAGCCTTGGCCACCCTATTTATGGGATTCTGTGGAGGGGGAACGGTAAGGAGGTGAAGCTCTGTATGTATGTAAGGATATTTATCTCCTACCACCTTTTTTTCCCCCCCTTTTTCTTCCTTAATATACTTGCAGATTAAAGTAATTAGGTGCCATCTAAATTCCAAAAAGACTGGAATAGACTTTAGAGGGGACTGCTTCTTGTTGAAGGGCAAAGAAAGGAAGTGGAAATAAATAAAAAGAATAAAATTGGGCTTAAAGGAGGAGAAAATGAAGCAATAACAATTTGATTTGAACAAAAAGAAAAAATGTATTGGAACATATTTGTGGGTAGATCCCTGTAAATGGCTTTATAAACAACATTTTTGGTACAGTCATAAAATCCTCTGACCTATGAAACACCAATTTAATGGAATTAATTAAAAAGAAGGTGGAATGCCAAAATTTACATATGAAAACTATCACCAACTGTTCCTTTAATTAGTTGTTTTTAGTTAGGCTTGATATCAATCATTTTGTAGGCTCCCTGGTTTCTGGCAAATTTGGAGACTTTCTGGAAAACTATTAGAGTGACTTTAAATTATTTCCGTACAGACTCAACTGCTAGTCAGTCTATTGTAATCACAAATGATTATATGAGATGGGCGCCTGGGTGGCTCAGTGGGTTAAGCCGCTGCCTTCGGCTCGGGTCATGATCTCAGGGTCCTGGGATCGAGGCCCACGTCGGGCTCTCTGCTCAGCAGGAAGCCTGCTTCTCTCTCTCTCTGCCTTCCTCTCCATCTACTTGTGATTTCTCTCTGTCAAATAAATAAATAAAATCTTTAAAAAAAAAATGATTATATGAGAAATATGGTTTTCTTTTCCAAGGATGAAATACACTTTTTATGAAGCATCTGCAGCTATTTCTGTTCTGTTTGGTTATGGAAGTGTCTTTTTTTGCTACTAGAATGGACACATCAAAACCAAATAGTGTTTTCTTCCAATGTATGAGTGGAAGAGTGTGAGAACTGTCATGGTCTCATATCCTTCGTGTGTGGGTGTGGGTGTGTGAGTGTGGGGAGGTGTGTGTGTGTGTGTGTGTGTGTGAGAGAGAGAGAGGGAGAATGTTTGTTTAGACACTTGAACCGTTTTTTCCTACCAGTATGGATTCATCCATCTCATTTTAGAGCTTTCTTCTTTGGCTCTTATAGGTAATTTAGTGTGTAATTACTGCAAAATATATACATATTCAAAATACCATAGAAATTTTTTTATGTGAAACTCAGATTTCATCTGTATTTTCAAGTGCTCCCACTTAATGTATTTTTTTTTTTTTTACTTTATTTATTTGACAGAGAGAGATCACAAGTAGGCAGAGAGGCAGGCAGAGAGAGAGGGAGGAGGAAGCAGGCTCCCTGCCGAGCAGAGAGCCCGTTGTGGGACTTGATCCCAGAACCCTGAGATCATGACCTGAGCTGAAGGCAGAGGCCTAACCCACTGAGCCACCCAGGCGCCCCCCACTTAATGTATTTTTAAAGGCTATTTGTGTAGCAAGAATGAAGATGACCTATGTTCTCTGGTGCTCTTGGATCTAAGAATCTCAGAGTGTGTCGACCTTAATGGTAATTTATACCGATCTCCTCTCTGTTCCTTTCATCTCTTTTTAAAGTGGGGAGAGAGACAAAGAGGTGGAGTAGTAGGAGCCAAGGCCAAAGAACAATGCACCTATAATTTGTTGAGAAGGTACAGTGTTAGATTTACCCCTTATTATCTCATTTCTCATAGGAACTCCACAGAATAGGAACTATTATTTCTGTTTTATAGAAAACAAAACAGAAAGGTGCTTAACAAGGTTGGACAAATTCAAAGCTACACTGCCTATTAAGTAGTACTGCTCTGGTCTGGCTGATTCAAACCTTTGCTCTTTCTGTATATTGTGTTTCTTCATTCCCACTCCACCACAGAATAAATAATAAATGGGACATGGTTTCAAATTTTACTCTATGATGGAATGCAGCCTTTTCTAAAATATTATGCTGTGCATATTATAAAAAAAAATATGTTGCCATTGGAAATAGGCTTAATTTAGGCAGTTAATATTTGAACTGGGGTACCTGGGTGGTTTAGTCGGTTAAACCTTGAGTTCTTGAGTTTGGCTCGGGTTATGGTCTCAGGGTGGTGAGATCCAGCCCTGTGCCTTGTCCTCCTGGCTTTCTGCCAGCAGAGAGTCTGCTCGAGGTTCTCTCTCTCCCTGTCCCTCTGCCTCCCCCTTTCCCACTCTTTCTCTCTATATAAAGAAAATAAGTCTTTAAAAAAAAAAAAGGTATATTTGAACTGCCTTAGTCTATGTGGCTTATTATTACCTTTGTTAAAACTCATGGCATTATTTTTTTTTTAAGAATTTATTTATTTATTTGAGAATGTTGTGTGAGCAAGAGCACACAAGCTGGGGAGCAGCAGGGAGAGAGTGAGAATAAGATTCCCCATTGAGCATGGAGCCCAATGTGGGGCTTGATCTCAGGACCTGGAGATAATGACCTGAGCCAAAGGCAGCCATTTAACCAATGGAGCCACCCAGAGGCCCCACTGTTATTTTACTTTAAATGTGATTATATCGTTGAGATGGGTATTTGACTCAATACTGAGGAGTTTTACCGATTTTTAAGACTTTATTTGGAGGTATTTATATAGTTCAAATATTTACTGGGAAGTATCTTTGTAAGGTTAGGTAAAACATTTTACCAAATTCCCAGTTTCAACGAGCCTCTGTTGGGAAAGGTTAAATAACACTGTAGAGTAGTCTTTTGGCATTCAGGCAGTTCCTCTGCTCAAATAATGTTGAATATAATTGATGGTCTTAGTAATAAGGTCATAAAGTCAGAAAGAGTTACCACAGTGTGGTCAACATTTTGACCATAAGGAACAGTATGTAAAAGTTGGTTAGCTGAAAGGATTTCCTGCCTCCTTAACAACTTTTCTGTGTGTGTCTCTTTTTTTTTTTTTTTTTTGAAGAGTTGTAGCCAAATTGGCAAGAAGGGGAAAATCTTTTAAGTAGAACATTTTGTGTTTAGAATTTGTGTTTAGATTCATGTGATAAAAAGCCTCTGTGAATGAGTGCAAACCAGACCTGTCCTTTGAATAAAAATACCTTTCTGCTATGTTGCTTATTCAGAATGGTCTTCATTGGTGCCTTCTTCTTGTTGACCTGTCTGTAACCCATGTTTGATGCATTACAGAATTTCATGTTTCCGTTTTTAACTGGTAGAACCACTCTTTGCATTGATGTGTGTGTGTGTGTGTGTGTGTGTGTGTATTTGTGTGACAGGGAGAGAAGTACTACAATCATTCCAAGAAAACAGCTGCCATCTAAAATTACAATCAGTATTAGAAAAAGAATAGAGCTTTAAAAAAAGGGGGGGGGGATGAAATAAAAGCAGACATAATATAGGGACCAGAAGAAAACTTAAAAAAGGAAAGTTAATATTCTCAGAAAAATAAGATGAAATTGATTACATGAACTCCATGAACTAAGAACAAGATGGCGTCTTTAAAGGCGCAACCAGAGAATAAGAAAGAACTCCAAAATGTAAAAAATGTGATAACCCAAGTAAAAATTTCGGTACACAGGACGGAAGACAGAGTAAGTAACTCTTTCAGAGGTAAAACTAAAGAGAGCAAGAGTGATGGAATGTGGGAGGGAAAAAAAATTAAGAAAATTAGAAGACTATTTCAGGTGGTTCAACATCCACTTATGGAAGAGCTAAGAAAATTGAGGGCAGGAAATTGTCAAAGAAATAATAGTGCAGGAAACTTTCCTAGAAGTAAAGGACGTGAGTTCCAGTACAATGAGTGGAAAACAACCCACACCAAGACACATCATCATGCAATGTCTGAAATTTTGTAGAGAGGGAAAAAAACCCCGAAAATGTTAACATACATTAAGAATACATAAGAATCAAAATGACAACAGACTTAGAGGCTAGAAGTTAATGGATCATTACCTTCAAAATTCTGATGGCATGTGATTTCCTTCTTCTTATTTGGTATTTAGCCAGACTGTTGATCCATTGGAGATAATGTGGAGTTAAAATCATTAGAATGTGGAGATAAAATCATTAGAATGTACTTTTATTTGAAACAATTTTTAAAATTAAGGGTAAGGAAAACTAGATCTTTTTCTTTGTACTTCCAGAACACAAATGAGTGAAGGCACCTAAGTATTTTGTAAAAAGCAGGTTTCTGAATATTTGTTTAACACACCCATGTCTGTCACTCCAAAACATCTGTGTATCTTGAGTGTATAATTTTAACAATTTTATATGTGTATAGGAAAGGTCCAGAATGGGGCAGGGTGAAATTTCTTTTACTGCTTATTCTGTATATTATCTGAATTTTTAAAAAGGAGTATACATTAATTGTAATCAATAGAATATAACTTAAAAGGGGGGGGGGAGAGACATGACTTATTCCTTCATTTATTTTTTAAAATATAGGAAGTCCATGCTATGTCTGTCTCCTCTTCTAGGTGCTGTAGGAGATACAGTTGAAGTAGAAAACACAGCGTCAGCCTTTGAAGGGTTTTGGGTCTGGCTGTTAAAGGGGAAACACGCATGGAAGGGAATGGATCCCAGCCGTGTTGAAAGTCTGCCTCTGTGTGATCTCAATGTACAGACTACTCTCAGGGCCAAGCAGATGGCTTTCCAGGGTCTGCAAAGAGATGGCAGCCTACTTACTTGAGAGCACTTTAAAAAACCAGGATTCGTGACAACACCAAACACGAGACCCTGAACTTGGAATGTCTAATTTAATAACTTTCATTTGCATTTCTATAGAAACCAACATGCTTCCTGCTGCCAACCCCAGGAGCCAGAGGTTAAGGTTTTTAATAATAATAACAATAATGAGTTATACTTATTCCAGATTAGTTTTCTGGCTCTCCAAAAAACAAATGGCTAAAATGTCCAAAATGTTCCTTTCACAACTCTGCCAAGTGCTGGCTTCTCCTCTCTGTCTGGAGATCCAGCCAATCTGTTGAAAATTATCCCCCCCCCCTTTTTTTGAGTACTTCCAGGCAGTTGTTCAGAGAGAAGACTAAATCCTGCAGTCTGAGATGGACAGCCACAAATGGAGGCTTTTTTCCATACTTCTGCAGCAGAAGAAAGTGACACTTTGTATTCCGAGTCTTACTTCATTTCTTCTAGGTGTGCATTTGGGAAAATGTACACTGGACATCACATCACATCATACCTAGTTGTGAACAACATTGTGTTAATTGGGAGTGTAACATTTGCCTGGTGACTGTTTTGGTGTTTTTGTTTTTGTTTTCCTTGTGAGTAAGCTTTGGCCTGAATGTTCACAAACTTACAGAAAACACGGGTTCACTGTGGGGGAAAGAAGCCTTGAGCCTAAATAAGAATTAGCCCATACCCCCTCTTCTGATTTGATTTGCGTGGGAGTTAGAGGGGTTTTGGTTTTCTTTTTTGTTTTTGTTTTGGGTGCTGTGTGGAGGGTGGTTAGAGGTGTTATAATGAGTTAGTAAGATTGTCTTAATTTGAATACAGGAGGGACTTGAAACTTATTAGACCCAGTGGAAGATCTGTGGTTGTGATCTCCAAAAGTACTTTGTAAGAGCAGATGGATATATTTTTAAAGATTAGTTTGGCTGGCAGTTCGCCTGCTCATCTATTCCCCTTCAAGTCAGTGGGTGGGCCTGGCTCAGTGCATGGGAGTGGAAGCTCAGGTTGGGAACCTTAATCTAACTTAAGCGGGCTGTTTGGCAGTAGTGGAGAAATGGCTGTCCACCCAGTAGTGGGACACTCACTCCTGTGAAGACTGGCCTGTCTGGGCCACAGTGTCCTCTGCTCATTAAGTGGATGCCTTGCACAGGGATGCCTGGGTTCCTGCATAATAGAAACCCCGAGAAGTCTAGTGGCTAGATTGGGAAACAATTGCATTGTAGGCTTGCAGTTTACCCCCAACCTGTATTTTTTTTTTTAAGATTTTATTTATTTATCAACAGAGAGAGAGAGAGAGATCACAAGTAGGCAGAGAGGCAGGCAGAGAGAGAGGGGGAAGCAGACTCCCTGCCGAGCAGAGACCCTGACATGGGGTTGGATCCCAGGACCCTGGCATCATGACCTGAGCCGAAGGCAGAGGCTTTAACCCACTGAGCCACCCAGGTGCCTCCTCAACCTGTATTTTGATCTTAGGAGACTCCCTGAATTCCTCTGGGTTTCAGTTTCCTCGTCTGTGAAATTAAATGAAAAGAGTAGTAGACTTCTCTGAAAGTCTTCCTAGTTCGAATATGTTCCTTGAAGGCTGGGACTCTATTGGCACCTTTCTTTTGCTTTAATAATACAAGTTGGCAAATTAATATTATCCTTAGTGAAAATGTCTATAAGGTTTGGAGGAGGATCCTGAAAGAGTTCATTGACCAAAAGTTACAGGGATAGAAACCAAAAACACTTATTTTGAAATATTGGAGCTTATGCTAAATTAGTTTGTTATTGATACATGGAAGAAATTTCTAGGTGATTTGTTGCTAGTGTTCTGGATGAGGCAGGTTTAGCTCTGTTTGAACTATTTGCATATTTAGTGATTTGCTTAACTAGGGGTTTATTACTTACACGATGCTTTTTAGAATTGCTAAGTAATAATTTGTAAAGTAATATCTTTGTAGAGTCAAGCTGATGAGGATAGGACCCCTATGGTTGGAAAGAAGATAGCCCGTGGTGAATTGGGGCAGGATTCGTGGAGGGAGTTCTAAGAAAATCATTAAGAAGGCAGCTGGTGTTTACAAAGCCTTCCTAGGTGCTGGCACGGTCCTAGGTGTTGGGGCTGGAGCAGAAGCAAGACAGCCTTCGGTTTCAAGGAGCAACTTCCTAGTGAGAGGAGGCAGACCTGAAACATATTTAATAAAACAACAGTGATTGTAGGGAATTGGTGAGCGGTGGTGGATGGTGTGTGCTTCTTTAGCTAGAGAGGTTGGAGCAGTGGGAATAATAGGAAGGAAGTAGGTGTGGAATGTAAACTTTGTCTGGCAAAGCCTTCAGACTCTAAAGTGTGCCTCTTGAGTTCATGGAGGTGTCTCGCAGCCTATACCTGCTAAGATGAAGAGGGCAGCCAGGTGCAGATCACTCCCCTCAACCCCGCTTCAACCAGAACAGTTCTGGCTTTGTTTTGTTTTGTTTTAAATATTGGGATTATATTGGGGAAAAAAAAAGTTGTTGTTGTATTAAAGATTTGGAAAACAACTGCTTGGGAATAAACCAGTTATGTTCATTCTTGCCCCTTAGTGCCTTAGCGCTTGTGTTTTGGCAGTTCAGATGGATAGTCAATAATCCCGCCTCCCCCCACCAGCCAGGAGGTCCTAATCCCTGGAACCTATAAATGTTACCTTGTAAAGACAAGAGGTCTGTGTAGATGTGATTAAATTAAAGCTTTTGCTCTGGGGTGATTATCTTGGATTGTTTGGGTGGGCTCTAAGGCTGATAAGAGGAAGGCAGGGCGAGGTCTGAGAGACAGAAAAGGAGAACTGAGTGTGACCACAGAGGCAGAGATTAGAGCCACACAGCTGCAGGCCTAGGAAGGCCAGCAGCCCCCAGAAGCTAGAAGGGGCAAGAAGTAGGTTCTCCTCTAGAACCTCTGGAGGTGCCTTATTGGCACTTTGATTTTTGACCATTGATTTTTTTTTTAATAACTTTTTAAGACTTTATTTACATTTTTTAGAGAGTGGGGAGGGACTAAGGGAGAAGAAGAGAATCCTACGCAGGCTCCACCCAACCCTGACCATGACCTGAGCCAAAATCAAGGGTCAGACACTTAAGTGAGCCACCCAGGTGCCCCAAGACTTTCTTTAAAATTAAGTAATCTCTACACCCAATGTGGGGCTTGAATTTACAGCTCAGAGATTAAGAGCCACAAACTCTACTGACTGAGCCAGCCAGGTGCCCCTGGACCCCTGATACCAATTTCAATTTATGGCTTCCAGAGCTGGGAGAAAATAAATAGAGTAGTTAGGTTAGATTGTATGTTCCTTGATACCAGCATCCCTTTTAGTTAATATTACCTTTTCCACAGAGTCTAACTCGGTCCCTTGAATATCATGACTGTGGTTTAGTTACCTGCTTCTGCATATGGCAAATACCCTAAAATTTCATGGCTTAAAGTCACAACTCATTATTTCTCAGAGTTCTGTGGGTTGACTGGGTTCAGCTGGTTCAGCTTCGCCATGTGGTGTCATCTGGGATCACTCAGATGGCTGAGATATCTGAGACCTCAGCTAGGACTGGAATGACCAAGAGGGCTTCACATTCACATGTCTGCACCCTCAACAGGGAGCATAAATAACGGAGGTGGGGGATCATGGGGCCTCTGCCCAGCAGAGTTAGTCAAGTCTGAAACACCATGAATGCAGAAGCTGCCATACCTCTCAAAGCCTAAGGCAGAACTGGTGCAGCATTGCTCCACCACCTTCTGTGGATCAAAGAGGTCAAAAACTAGACCAGAGTCAGGGGAGAGAAAATAGATCCTGCCTCTTGAAGGGAGGGAGGCATGCACATATAGCAAGAGTAGTCAGAATTCTTGTTGGCCGTCTTTGCAGGCTGCCATAAACTCTTTAAAAAATGACCATTGAGTTAACTATTAGAGGCGGACTGATTCTGAGATTTTATAGATGGCAGGATTTAGAAAGACACATTCTCTAAGAAACAAATCTCTGATGTAAAGAAATCTGTATTAGCTGCCCAGATGCGACCTTGTGCACATGAGGAATGCGGGAGATGTATGTTTACTGACCGCCTGGCTGTGGAATGAAGAGGAATGTATTTCCAGGCCCAGCCTTAGGCCAGTAATTTCTACAAGGGGAATGGCAGGGCACTTCCAGAACCAAATGAGTTTCCACTTCCCCTCCATGGGTAGAGTATAGTGATGACTGATTTTGTGATTTGGGAGATTCTCCACCTGGAAATCAGCTCCCAAAGGGAAGGATTAGGAAAACTTTCAGTAAGTCCAAGAATGTCATGGCTCTCTATGGAGGATAGGAAGGGAGATGAGATTGGCAGGAGATCTGGTCAGAACCCAGACCCTTCAAAGAGAGGCCCTGAAGAAGATACTCTTCCTTTAACTTCCTTCATGGTTTGCCTGACATTTAGTAACAGGCGTTCCTGGTGGGACCCTAGCCACGATCACAAGTGCTTGCTGAGTGTGAGATTCTGGCCCTGGGGCCTCTGACATCTGTTCAGTCCAATCACTCATTCTTTTTAAATTACCATTACGCGAGGGAGAAGTGCTGGTGTCTGGCCCACTCAGATGTGGAGAGAGGATTCTAGGAACAGAGTCAGAGATGGGCGATCCTCCTGGTGGGGTTCCAAACCCAGATTTCTTTTTTATTAGTTGTTTCTGTTTTATTAGTTTGCATTTGCTCCTCCTTTGACGTGTGTGTGTGTGTGTGTGTGTGTGTGTGCGCACTTTGTCTTCTTTGTAAGTTTGTTTCCATTTCGGGGTACTTTTTCTTAAGATGCGCTTGCTCTTTTTATCAGCAATCACTGTGGCAAGGAGACTAAGGCCTTTGCTGGTTTCTCTCCTCTAGAGTGGTTTTATAGGCCAGAATCTGGGGATAGCTAGGTTTTAATAGTTTATTGGGTTCACATTTGAAAAACCGACTGAAAACCTCCAGCCTTCGGTGTTTGTTTCCATCTAATGAAACCAGGTTTATGGTGTTTGCTCCATGGCCTGTGAATAAGTCCTCATTTTGTTGTTGTTGTTTTGTTTTGTTTTTTTATTTTTTATTTATTTTTTTTTTTTAAAGATTTTATTTATTTATTTGACAGACAGAGATCACAAGGAGGCAGAGAGAGAGGGGGGAAGTAGGCTCCCTGCTGAGCCGAGAGCCCGATGCGGGGCTCGATCCCAGGACCCTGAGATCATGACCTGAGCCGAAGGCAGCGGCTTTAACCCACTGAGCCACCCAGGCGCCCCTGTTTTGTTTTTTTAAACCAGGCACAAGCTATGCCTTCGCTGCTGTTTACTATGGAGTTCCTTTTTCTGCATGTTTTTGTTTGCCTTGGCAAGCTTTCCCTCTTTATACCTTTGTACATTACTCTCTTGGTCCCTGTTCCTGAGATGATTCAGAATGATAGGGGATCTGTATGTAGTAATTGGGGGGTGGGATACCTTATTTTAATTTGTAACACGGTTCACTGAATGCCTCTTTTCATTGCACATTTTTTATCAAGATGCTTTTGTTAAGCTCAGAAGCATTTCAATTTCCATATGTGTGGCAGATCTTAGGACAGGGTCTCTAAGAGGAATAGAAGCTTGATTCAAGTGAAGATTTTCCTAGGCTGTTGTGGATGGCAGGTGGGATTCAAAGACAGTCAAAACAATGGAAGCTCAGATGCTCTAAAAAACTAGAGCATTACCATTACTTCGGCGTTACCAAGCTTGGATGTGGAATGTGCAGACCAAGTGAAGCTCAGAATGTGGTTGGGGTAGGGACTGCCTTTCACTCATGGCTTAGCCAGGATGGGAATGAGGCATTCTGGGCTGGTGTCTGGGTTCAAATGTTCAAATGTGGGAGAGGCACAGAGAGCGTACCACACTGAGGCTTCTGCATTCAAATGGGTCTAGACTGATATGGAACAGTGTTCCTGTTACAGTGTTAAGTGTAAAAAGCAGATAAGAAAAGGATATATAAGGAGGAGAAAGGTGTAGATGGACAGACATCAGAGCAGACTAGCAGTCATCTTTAGGTAGTGAGTTTGGGGTGGACTCGAGATTTTTCTTTGCAGTGTCCTTTATTATCTAATTTTTACTCAGTAAACAAGTAGTGCTAGAGAAATTTTTAAAAAAGCTTTAAAATAAATAAACAAACAAATAGCTTTTAAAATAAAACAAATGGTGCTGGGCAGGCATTTTCATTCATTCAGTCAATCTCTGTTGCTTGCCAGCTTTGTTCATGGCCTTGTCTGGGTTCTGGGGGAGCCCACCCCTGAAAGGATCAGGCAGAGGAGTGCCCTGCGGGAGACTGGAAGCCACTCTCTGCTCCTGGTGCGGGGCAAGTGGATTCCTTCAAGGAGCTTCTGTGTTTCCCCAAGGGCCTCTCCATGGGTTGTGCCTACATAGTTCTTACTGGATAGAACTGGGGAATCAACTCATGTTTTGTAGAGTCTGACAGTCCCCAAGGTTAAAGCTGCTTTATTTTCATTCCCTGTCCCGGCTTGTTTGTTTTCACTTTTGTCTGTCTCTTTTATCCCATTCACAATATTTGGTGGTCTCCTTTTGTCTTCCTAGAAGCTTGAATTGACAGAGATTCCATTTTTCCTTTTTGGTTATCACTTCTTTTGTTTCCATAAAGTTGCAGGGCTAGTTTTTGGCCGCATAGATAAACAGGCTTGAAATCCCTGTCACTGGAGAATTTACCCCCAGGGCTTGCTATATTTGTGGAGGTGACATATCAGCCTGTTTGCTTATATGGGTGAACTAAAATTGAACTGTTTGTAAATCAGCGAGACAAGATTTCTGTATTTGTATTTAAGAAATTTCAAGTCCTGGCAGGATACTCAGTTTATTAATTCAAATCAGGATTTTGAATGTCTTTCGATACAGCTAACGATTCACGTTGAGAAAGTTTTAATTTGTTACCATCTTAGTCCTAACTCCTCTTATCCTTGTAAGAGAAATTGTGTTGAAGCTAGATGGGTGGTGTGGTGTCAGTTGGATGGGAACCAGTCACTGGGAAGAGAAAAAAGGCGTAAGGCATTGGTTGAGGTCATCTATAGTAGAATGTTTTTCTTCTCTGACTAATCTTATACATTCATGGCCAGAATGTTTACCAGTCAGCCAGCATTTATATAGAATTGTGGTTTGTATCAAGAGTGATACAGGGGCACCTGGGTGACTCGGTTGGGTGTCTGCCTTCAGCTCGGTTCATGGTCCCAGGGTCCTGGGATTGAGCCCTACCTTGGGTTCTCAGCAGAGAGCCTGGTTCTCTCTCTTCCTCTGCCTGCTGCTGTGCCTGTTTGTGCTCCCTCTCTGTCAAATAAATGAATAAGATCTTAAAAAAAAAAAAAAGTGATACAAAGAAGTGTGAATGTGGTTCCTTACCTATAGATATTTACGCTCTAGTTGAGGTGCAAAGGGACATTCAGTGAATGTACGTTGGGTCACTGTATTTCTACCCTCCCTCTAGTCTGGTTCATCTGCTCTTGGCACACCTCTCTGCTGTTCAGAAACTTTCAATGCCTCTAAGATACAGGCTAAGCTGCTTAGCCTGGCATTGAAATTTCCAAAAACTTGTATGCCTTTTCTGTCTTGTATGTCTTTTCTGTCTTGTCTTGTCAAGAAGCCCTCTTTTCATCCAGCCGGTTTATCTACCCAGTTGGTTTCTGTAACAACCCACCCTCTGCATGCTATTTCCTCTCCCTTTTAATCCATTTCTCTCCATTTTTACCCAATTTTTTCAAAACATCTTGGTTTCCATGTTTGCCACAAACTGTTCCCTAACCTTTCCAGCTGCCAGTGATATCTTTCCCAATTCCACTGTTCCTGGAAGCTTTAGTTATTTGACCCTTAAAGCGGTTTGCCTTACCTAGTCCATGGGTGTGCCTTGTCTTCCTAACCAGATCTTAAGCCCCAAGAGCTGTGACTGTTTCATTGTTAGTGTCTTCCATGGGATCTAGCACTGTGCTCAGCATGAAGTATGTAAGTATTTTAAAACAATTGCTGTTTTCCTGAGAGAACTGATCATGCTATAGTTTTGATTAAGTAGAAATGATAGGTAAGATTCACATGTTCCAGGACTCATGTATGAACTAAAATGGTCCCATGTTCTTCGCCTTTTAAAATAAAGCTTTGGATTCCAGTCCTGTAGGGGTAGCCCAAAACCTATGAGCAGCCTATGAACTGTAGGCCTTCTGCTGTAGCTAAGAATCAGGAGTGAGTGAAGTTTGAATAGATGATTCTGATATCCTCCTCTGGTGGTCTCCTTTTGTCTTTTGTCTCAGTACCTTTAGATAATTCTGATATCCTCCTATGCTTTACCTCTTGAGGCTCTTTTTGATAATACGCAAGGATTGTTAATACTGAATCTCCTTCAGGCAGCACTCTGCTGTAACACATTTAGCCAAGTCTTTAGTAACCCTTGGCTGATGCAGATTTGAGATGATGCTTTTTATTTAAATTCTAGTTTATTAACATATATGGTAAAAATTGTTTTCAGGTGTAGAATTTAGTGATTGATCACTCGATGATCACCAAGGCTCATCACAAGTGCCCTCCTTAATACCCATTACCCATTCAACCCAACCCCCACCATCCTCCCTCCATCAACCCTCAGTTTGTTCTCTACAGTTAAGAATCTCTTCGAGTTGATATTTTCTTAACAGTGTCAAGGAGCCTGAGAACGCTAGAATAGAAAAGCAACTCTGGTGTGCTCAGAGTACCTAAGCAAGGTCAAAATTCTTCTTAGAAATAATTTTGGTTTTTCTTAAACCCTGAGAGATGTACAGTTGATGCTTCAAAGTCCTACACCATCAAGCATGGACACAATAATTTTAACAGAATATTTTTTTTAAAGATGTAGTCAAAGCCCACCGAATTATTAAGAACAAAACAATTACTTAAAAGATTCACCAGGGCACCTGGGTGGCTCAGTGGGTTAATTCTGTGCCTTCGGCTCAGGTCATGATCTCAGGGTCCTGGGATCAAGCCCTCCATGGGGACTCTCTGCTCAGCGGGGAGCCTGCTTCCCCCCTTCTCTCTGCCTTCCTCTCTGTCTACTTGTGATCTCTCTCTGTCAAACAAATAAATAAAATCTTTAAGAAAAAAAAAAAGATTCACCAAATGTCTATAACTTCTAGTGACATACCTTCTTCATATATTCTGCAACATAAACTAGTTGGTAAATACCTGATAAGGTAACTGAATGAGGTAATTCACTGTTTGGGACAATTAGTTTCAATTCAATTAAGACAGTGACTTTAATTTGAGGATGATAGCTCCACAGCCCTTTTCTCTGGTATATTTGTGGTCATCAGAGCCCTTTATTTATCAAGACAATTTCTAGACCATGGTAATGCAACCATATGTCCTGCTTATATAAGAATGCTTATGTCCTTTGACACCACCAAGAGATATTGGACCATTAAGGAGTGACTTACTGCCCTGGAAATACTGATTTCTCTAGAAGACATACCACCAGGCTTTGTGGTATAAACAGGGAGATTCTATATGGGCAAGTATACACAGGGATTGCAGTATTGAATTCATAATGGTTTTAAGTGACTCCGCTAAAAATGGAAACTGATGTTCCTGACCAGTTTTGCTTAGCGATGCTAAGGAATGTAACAATGGTCTGTAGTGGAATGGTTTTGTGATCAGTGTTTTGTAAAACACTGAACTTGCAAAGCCCAGGTTTGTCACTGTTTGTAACAATAAGGTAATGACCAAAAGGCCTGTCATTTGGGATTAAATCAATTACACTCAACAAACAGTGGATTACTCTGCAGCCATTAAGTGGAAAGAAATAGAATGGTGTGTCTGATATTGAATGATTACTCAGATATAATTAAAATGAAAAATAAAGTCAAGGGGCACAACCATATGTATAATATGCATATTTGTGGGGAAAAGGGGCTAAACTGAGAGTATGTACCTGTATAAACAAGTTTTTTGCAAGGAAAGCTGAGATGCTTTTGTGTAGTTGTCTATGCATGGGGCACTGGGAGATCTAGTATGTGGGGTTTTTTAACATTTGCACAAATGTCCAATAAGTGTTCAATAGATCTGATTTAAAAGGAAGTAAGGACTTTCTCTTCTTAAAAAGAAATCGCTTTTACTGTGAAATAAGTACAAAAGAAAATGTATATAGTGTGTGTAAAGTATAAAGAGTAACTGTGCAACACATACATTTAGATCTACTACCTGGTTAAGTAACAACATTTCTTTTGAAGCCCCTTATATATTCCTTCCTAATCCCATCTCCTTTCTTTCCCCCCCTTGGAGAAGTGATTACTTTTGCCAATTTTGTTTTTATTCCTTTGCTTCTCATTTTTGTATCACTAAAATTTGTTTCACTAAGTGATGTATTACTTAGTGGTGCTTTATTATAAACTCTGTTTGCAGAGGGTTATATTATTAAATTCTTCTTTAACACACTTTTTTCACTTAACATGATGTTCCTGAAATACATCTCTGTTGATACACCGGTAGTTCATTCACACTTACTGCTCTACAGTATGCCATTGTGTGAGTGTAGAGTTGTTCATTCTACTCCTGAAGGACATATAGCTGCTGTGTGTACAGTTGCACAAGCCTTCCGGTGCCCACGTTATTAGGCCACTAGAAATAGCACTTGTGAATCACTGGCTAAATACATCTGTGGCTTTCAAGAAAATGCCAGATTATTTTAAAAGTTGTTTTAGTAATGTTTGTTTCCATCAACAGTAGGAGTTCTAGTACTTGGTATTGTCAGACTTTTCAGTCTTTGCCAGCTGATATAAAATGGTCTCTTAGTATGATTGAGCAGCTTGTATTTATTGGTCACTAATGTTTATTTTCTGTGGATTATATTTGAATAGGTTTTATCCATTTTTATGTTCAGTTGTTTGTCATTCAACTTATTGATATCACTGGAGTTCTTCATATATTCTCATACTAATTATGTAATCCTCAGTTATATGCATTACGTATTTTCTCCCCGTTTGGGGCTTGGCAAATAAAAACGTTTACTTCCATCATTTTAGAACCCTTTTATTATGGGAATTTTCAACATATGTAAGAGTGAAGAGAATAGTATAACTAACCCTTGCATATCCATCACTGAACTTCAAGAATTACCAACATTTTGCCAATCTTATTTTGTCCATTTCTTGTCCTCCCAAGGTCACAGGCAGGCAGCATGTCACTTTTCCCATAAATACTTCAGGTTGCGTGACTGATTTGATACGAGAGTTTAAAAAGAAATGCACCATGCTATTATCATGTGTAACAAAGTTAATAACTCTATAACCTTCAACTTTTCCTAATTGTCTTAGAAATGTCTTTTTATAATTAGCTTGTTAGAATCAGGATCCAAATGGGGCCCAAATGTGTTTAGCCTTTTAGTCTTTTTTATTTCATAATGTTTGATACTCTTCCTCTGCCAAAAATACTTTTTGTATGTGTATTATTTTGTTTTTATTTGTGCTTTTTTGTATGTGTAAAATTTTTTTTAAAAATAACTGATGTAGTTGAATATATAAATTATTATTTTTATAGAATTGCATTGAATTTGGTGAGAATTCCTCTTTATAAGATTGAATCTTTTTTAAAGAATACTGAATCTTCTTATCCATGAACGTGGCACATCTCTCCTATTTAAGGCCTATATCTTATGGCATCTCCCTGTTAAAATTATGACACAACAGTGTAGAGTGTAGAAGAAAAAGAATCTTACACCTGAAACACAATGCAACATTGTGTGTCAACTATACTTCAATTAAAAAAATAATAAATTTTTAAAAGAAAAAGAAAACCTTTGCCTCTACCTCACAACATACACAAAAATTAATTTGAGATGGATCATGGACCTCAAGATAAAAGCTAAAACTATAAAACTCCTAGAAGAAAACAGAATATCTTTGTGATGTTGGGGTAGGCAAAGATTTCTTAAGCTACAGAAAACATGAATCATAAAGAGAAAAAAACTTCTGCTCATCAGAAGACATTATTAGGAAAATAAATTGACAAGCTACAGAAAAAGAAGGTACATGTAGTACATATATATGACAAAGGAAGCAAGCAACCTAATGTGAAAACAGGCAAAAATTTTGAATAGCTACTTTGCAAAAGACAGTATCAATAACCAAAGCACAAAGAGTGTTTAATATCATCATTAGTCATCAAGGAAATGCAAATCAAAACCACAGGAATCTACCACTAGGCTGGCTAAAGTGAATAAAGAGAAAGACAACAGCAAATGCTGGAAAGAACACAGAACCACTAAACTCTCATTTAATACTGGTGGGAGTATAAAATGCCATCATGATTTGGGGGAAACTGTCAGTTTCCTAAAATGTTAAACATACTAAAATGTTATTCTCGGATACTTATTCAAAAGAAATGAAAACATGTCCACAAAAACCTTGTGTAAGAACGTTCCTAGCAGCTTTATTCATAATAGCCTACAAATGGAAACAGCCCATATCTGTCAAGAGGAGAATGGATAAACAAACTTGTATATTCATACAGAGGAATAATACCCCACAAAAAAAGAATCAAACTATTAATACATCAGGTAACATGGATAAACTTTAGGCTGCGTGAAAAAAGCCAGACCCCAAAAAATTATGTAATGTATTATTACATTTATATGAAATTGTAGAATAGACAAAACCAAATTGTAGAGTTGACTGGGAAGGGGTATGAGGAAACTCTCTGGATGATGGAAATTTTCTGAGTCTTCATAGGAATGGGTTACATGAGTGTAAGCATTTGTAAAAACTGAACAGGTCTTGTCAGAATTCAAAAGTAGTATTTATCGGATGCCCAGAACCGTAAATACCAAATCTGTGCCTCTGATAACCGTACTCTAGCCCAGTGGTTTTCAGCTGGGACCATTTTACCCCTCGGGATACATTTGGCAATGTCCAGAAACATTTTTTTTTCCCCCAGAGACATTTTTGATTGTCATGACACGAAAGGGTGGGGATATTACTGGCATTTGATGGGTAGATTCGTTGGAGGCTGCTAAACATTCTACAGTCATATGACACCGCCCACAACAAAAAATGGTCTAGTCCAAAACATCAGTGGTGCCAACTTGGAGAAACCTGTTCTAGACCTTCCCTTGTTACAGAAGCTGTCAGCCTTAGCCAACCAGATGTTGACTATATGTGTAGTCCAAATCAATTGTAGAAAACTTGGCATTTGCACAGATTACATATTTCTTCCCCAACAGAACTTAATATCAAATATTTGTAAATACACATAATCTTAAATTTTTAGATAAAATTTCCATGTGTTAAGAGGACTTCCCAAATCAAAATTAAATGTTTTGTTTTGACTGATTGTTAAATTTTTAAGGTGAGGTTTGTTCTTAACTTTTTTTCATTAAATATTCAAGCAAATGACCTTGGCTATCTTCCTTTAAATAAAATTAAAAGGCTTTATTATTAGATCAAAGGAAATAAATGATAGTAATTTGTTTTTCTTCCCTTTACAGAATGACAGGCAGCGAGTTTTTTTCTCGTTTCCCGGAACTCTATCCCTTTCTTCTCCAACAGTTGGAAGCTGTAGCTAATACTGTGGACAGGTAAGAAGAGAAAAGGGTGGGACACAGTGAAATCAAGGAAGTTAATTACTTCATTAATCGAGATTTTTCCCTCCAGGCAACAGTTTTTAATCAACTCCTTCCTTATAACTTAGATGGATTTTTTTAAGTGCTTTTTTATTACATCCTGTTGCCTGACTCTCTACAGTAGATTTGTACCTGAAAAGTTGCGTAAAATCCTGTTTTATTTTTGTTTTTGTATAGAGGTAGAGTGGGGAACAAGAGGGAGAGAGAGATCTTAAAGCACAGAGCCAGACGCGGGGCACTTATGCCTCAGAGATCATGACCTGAGCTAAAAGCAAGAGTCAGACACTTAACTGATTGAGCCACCCAGGAACCCCTAATACCCTGTTTTTATGATATTTTTTATATTTTTAAAATCCTGTTTTAGATTGTTTTTTCGCATTCTGTTTGCAGGAAACATATTTCAGAAAACAGCTTCTTAGAAACACAGCTTCTGAAAAGCATTTTCTTCCCATGATATTTAAAAATCTCTGTGTTTGCATACTGAGTTTGCTGTCACAGACACCAGCCATTGTTTTCTTACTGACCTGTTAGAGTTGACCATTACGAGAGTAAGCAAATAGCTGGTTGGTCTGGAAGAAGCACTGGCATGCTTGACCCTAGAAACAGAAAAGAAAGCCATTCAGAGAGCTTCCCGTCTGATCAGGGCACATAGAAAAGTTTATCACTACCCTTTCAATCACATCCTGTGCTGATAGTGGAATTTTTAGAACATGTGCTTTTTTATTTTTCTAGCCACATTTGCACTTGATAGGAATTTATACTCATTATCTGTAACGGGGAGGTAAAATTAACATCAATGAATTTTACTTCTGTTCATGATACATTCTCTCACATAAGATTAATTTGTACAGACAGGCTTTTCTGGCCCCCAAATTGACCGTTCAAGCTTTCCTAAGTGCATTTGGCTGTTGAAAAGTTTCACATTTCATACTGTGGGACTCCTTTCTGCTGTATGAATGGCTCAAATCAAAACACAGACACAAATTAACAATTATCTTTGAGAAGAGACTCGTGTGCTGGAGCCCAATCCATGCTTGGCCAGTAGCTCTTCCTTATTTGTGCATTAGGAATATATGAAATGAATGGAGGGGAAAAAAACGAGAAAAGGGGAACGATCTTCCAATCATAGAGCATCTCACTTTATATTCATATTCATTTAATGAGAAAAATGTTTGCAGGTAACACTTTGCCTCTTAAATTATAAGTCTTTTACATGCAGTAACTTTTTTTTTTTTTCCAGTGACACAGGAGAACTCAACCGCCATCCAAGCATGTTTCTCTTACTTTTGGTGCTGGGGAGACTCTACCCTTCTCCGATGGACGGCGCCTATTCTTCTCTCAGCATGGCGCCTTTCATTCCCTTCATTATGAGGTAGTGTGTGCTTCGCAGAAATAATGGGGTGGGCATGGGGGCACTATGGGGTATTTTAACTTGTTTCCACTATCATTGTTTTTTGTTTTGTTTTGTTTTTGTTTTTGTTTTTGTTGTTTGTTTGTTTTGCTTTGGGAGAGGTCTTGATGAAAGCAAGGGCCTGGGGTTTGTTGCCATTGTCCCCAACTGGTCTCCAGTGTTTCAGAAGAAAGCGCTTCTACCGTGGGTGCAGAAGCCCATAGCCATAAGCCACTGCTGAAGTCATGTGCCCTAGGCACTCTGCCTGCTAATGGATGTGTGGTGTTGATAGAGGAGATGCCTGCTGTTGAAAAGCATAGCCTGGGAATTTGCGCTGTCCCTGTGTTGAGCCTAGGCAGCCTGAGGCAGGCTTGGTCCTGGCATTATATCCCCTGTCCAAGGGTTGAAGAGGACATTTGCCCTTCTGGAGGAGTTTGCTAGTGCAAGGCCATGCTATGTGGCACAAGTTCCCTTCCTGCTCATCTTCTCTTTCAACACTGGAGCACCTGAGAAAAAGCCGTGCATACAGATTTTGGAATCAGATGATAACAGGCTTTGGTGCTCTAGAGCCTAAGAGCCACTTCCTCTGTTGCAGTTCTTGAAGTATTTGCCAACTTCTGATCAGATCACCTTTTTCACTTTCGATCAAAATCCTCAATAAATAGACGTTTAAGAAGTCTTAAAAATTTTCTTATGGAACATTTCAGAAGCCCAGTCATATTAGTTAGCTCTTGACATCCTGCTCTCATCTTGGTAAAGCAGCATTTTCATTTTTATTTATGTACCAGAAATGGAGATAGACTTAGAGCAGAACGTCAAGATTTGCCAAACTCAGAAGAATGTGTTTGTTATTTATGTGGCGTCCCAGGTTCCACTTCCTGGTTTCACAGAGCTGACTGATGCATTTTAATGTAAAAAACCATTAAACACAAGATGCTGGCATGTGATTGCTGTGGCCATTTGTTTGCCCGGAGCTCTGGCTGGGGCTGTGTTATCTCTGATCACAGAGATGACTCACTCGGATGGGGTTTTTGTTTCCTGATACACAAAGTTACCAGTCTCCTGGATCCGGCATAGGGTGATTCATTTTAGGAATTTGGGTTGTAAATTTTACTTTCAGGAGCATTTAAAAATTGTACTTTCACATATAACTGGAAAGAACTAAAAAATGTTTGAGAAGGTTGTTGGGGTGGGGAAGGAAAGACACATGCTCAGCATTACAGAAGGACATGCTTTAGAACTTCATCATCCTGTGTTGAGAACATTCACTCTGTGGAAGCTTATTACTAATCAGTCTGTTATGTGTTGCATCCTAGAAACCAGAAATTACTGCATTGAAAGTATCCTTCCGGTTATTTAGAGTCTACATATAATCAGAGTGCTCGTATTACTAATTACATGCAGAGCCCTCATTATATAACAAAGATTGCATTAATGTAGAAGATTTAAATATTGCCATAAAGCCAGTGTCCTTTGTGTATCATTTTTGTTGTTTTGTTTTAAACTCAAAAGGCACAAGGTGTCCATTATACTGTCCTTCCAGGGAAAATGCCTTGGTCAGTAGTTGCTTTCTACCCGAATAAACATTCATAGAGTCCCACCAACAGCACAAGTGCCACGATTGCTTCCTTAGAATGTCAGTAGGCTCTCTTTATTCTTCTATACCCCAGTTCATTTGTGGTATAGAACAGTGTTTCTCAATCTTCAAGAGGTAACCCTATCACTTGGGGAATCTCATAAACTTGGATTCATTAGGTCTGGAGTGGGGCCCAAGGGGTCTGCCTTTCAAACAGACTTCCAGGTAATGCTGATTCTGCTGGTCTGTAGATTATACTCTGAGTACCAGGATTAAATTTGGGATTTTAAACATAATCAGAACCCTCCCCACCCCTCAACTGCACAGAGGATTTTAACAAACTAGGCAGTAGTAGTGTTGGTCATACTTGGTACTTGGTTAGGCCATTCTAGGGGTTTATAAGAAATAGATTTTGACCCAGGAATGCAGAGAACAACAAAAAAGTACTCTGAGCAGAGATGTTGGTAGGAAGCACACCAGCGTTTTTTGAGCTTTGACTATTTGCCTGACACTGAACTGGCCGTCTTGCTTACAACGACTTAGAGAGGAGGTGTTATCACCCCCACTTTCCTGTTGAGGAAATTGAGGTTCAGAGAGCGAGTCAGTTATAGAGCTAGAATATGAACCTGAGAGCATAGGCCTGTCAAGAGTATTGGGGGAGCTCTTTCCATTACACCAAAATAACCAGCTTCCTTTTGTGCAGCCAAGAGCAGTGGCTACACTGAGTAGGCTGGTGGGCCATGATATTGATGAAGTTTGGAGTAAGAAGGAGCCCATCTCCAGAGTTGGTGGACCCAAGTGCTGTTTTCAGAATGTGGAAGTCATATCCCCACCAGCAGTGGGATCTGCCCCTGCTTTGCTTTTCTAGTAGTGAGAATGACTTGATTGGAAGCAGCCATTCTCTTGGGCTTGTCTCTGCAGGATCATTGCCTGAGATATCAGGGTTGGTCTGTGACCAGCTATGTAGGAAGCCTGGCTTAACTGAAAACCCTGTGCTACCCTAAAATGTTCACAATCACTCTGGGCAGATGAACCATAAAAGTAGTGAATTTGTAAAACTGTACACGCTTGATTTACATTACTTGGGAGAAAATTATTCATGAAGGAAGTGAAGGATTGATCATAAAACCTGTCATTCCAGGCAATATTTGCGGTGCTAGAGATGGTAAAGATTGGGCTGTTTTGAGTTGGGTTAATAGCTGAAAAGATGGAGGTATGCACAAGTGGGTGGGCGGTGCTTTATTTCTGTAACATTGCCAGTGTTAATTTATGTACTTGGAAGAGTCTAATCAGGCTCTTGGATATTCTGAGTCTAGTTAAATAGAAATTTTTCAGCTGGTGGGGGTAGCATGAGGGTTGCTCTGACCGTGCTGAAGTGAATTGCACAACCAGAAGATTAAAAGCCCCAGTGACAGCTTTTTATTTCCCTCTGATCTGTGTATACTTACCTGCCATTTCCTTCCTCTGTGTAAGATGTTTGTGAGTATTGTTTGTCTTTTTGTTCCTCATCCAACATTTGGGAGTAGAAACTTCTATCTCTATTGATCTACTTTGTTGACTGAAATCTTGGAAGTTCTGATTTGGGTTCTCCAAAGTTAGGCATGTGTGCAGTTGCAGCGTCTTGGAACAGAAATGATAATGTTCATCATAGTGTTTTGTTGACAAGTTTTTTTTTAATCCAGTGTGTGTTATGTACCCAATGCTGTGCTCCATCCAGATTCATGGCCCCTTACCATACCAGTGTGATGCCTTCAGTTTCAGACCGCTTACCCTTCAGTTCAGATACCACCGACCCCAGCTGGCTCCCTGAATATACTTTCCTTGTCTAGGGCTTTCTAGAGACCAGAATATTCCTCTACACGTATCTTTGAATTCCCTTTTACAGTGGAGTTTCAAGTTTGAATTGAAGAACTACAGAAAACTAGATATGCCCCAAACCTGGGCCACAGCGTGGTGTCTTGGATAGAACAAAGGTGCTGGGTTTAAGAGACCCAGTTCTGTCTAAGCTCTGCCACTCACTGACTAGCTGTGATTCTTGGACAAGACTCTCTACCCTCTCGGAACCAGCATGGTACCCACGTATGTAAGGATATCCACGGAGAGAGAAGGCTGTTACTGACAGCAGATCTCAGCATTGAATTACTACCTGTGGGGGAAACCCTTTCACTGCCTTTTAACCATTCTTTTGGGTGGTTTTAAAAGGGTCTCTCAACCCTCATCCCCAGCCCCACCCGTTTGGGGGCTTATTTTCGTTACAAATGACTTTGAGTACATCTTTCCTCAATTCATTCATTGTTCACCTTAGAAAACTTTTCAGTGAGATCTGTTCTTGTTTACTCTGAAAAATGTTGAGGTGCTAGTAACACAATTAAATACGTGGCAGTGGAAATCACCCCTAGGGACCCATCCTGTGGACACTTCTGTCGTTGAGATATTGAAATATTTAGCCAGGAATCAAAAAAAAAATTTTTTATACATTTAAAAAACATTTCATGGAACCTTTGGATTGTACCAGTCTTAAAAAGGGAGGAAGGGTAGGAGGTTCAAAAACTCAGTTAGGCCTTTTAACCCTGTGATATTGAGAAATAATATTGGCCCTTGTTTTCTTATCCTTGATAGTTACATAATTCAAGGATTACCACTTTACTCCTTGCCCAGGTTGTGGAGCTGAAGGAACTGGTTTTCCATGGTGTAGAGCTGAGGTTTTTGGGGTAGGCAATAGATGGCTTCTCCCTTTGTTTGTGATTATAATACCAGGAACTCCTCTTCAAGGCTGCATGGCCCATTTCTATCTGCTCTGTCTTCCCAGAATCCTTGTAGATAAGTTAGAGGATCAGCTTTGCCTCACAGAGAGATAAACAGGCAGAGAGCGGCTGAGACATTGGTGGGAAGGAAGACATGCCCTCCTCCCTTTCTCTTCACTTGAGCTCTGGCTTGTCTCTCCCTCTGAAAGGCTATATAGCATTTGTTACTTTAACCTCTTATCCTTCCATTCATCACTGCGGGATCATAAATAACTGTAATTTGTAGCTTGGTGCTTATTCTCTCCAAACAAATCTTAGCCTCTTTCCATGCAGAAGCCACTCTGGGTTTTTTGGTTGGTTTTTGTTCTTTGGTCCCCTTCTCTGCCTCACCCAGGTTTGGGCACAGAGAATGAGTTATTAACCTAGAAGTGAAAGTATTTGCAAATTGAGACATTTTGTGTCTTAGCAGATCTGCGGGTCTGTGAAGTAGTACAGCCTCCTGGTCCTACACTAGGAGCCATGTTTCATATCCCACCAGTTACTGGTTAGGTAGAGGAAGCTCATCTGGGTGTTGTGTTTTACTAGCCTTTCAGGAGTCTTGTGTTCCAGTCTGAGCTTTCACATTTACCTTTATTTTGACTTCACCTCACTGACCCTCTGTTTCCTTATCGGTCAGATTTGAGTATTGGATATTGTCTGGGTGCTCTCTGGCTTCAGGGGCCTGTGAGCTGAGTCCTTCCTGGCCCCTGAACCCTTTTGCCCTGACTGCTATCCTGCAAACTGCTCTGGAAGCCCCTCCCACAGCTACCCTGCTGCCGGCGTTAGCACCGAATTAGAGGCCTGGATTGATAAGAATGGAAGAAGGAGGGAAGGATGGAAGTGGGGAAGGGGGCAGATGTCATTTTTCTGCCGAAAGTCCTAGAACTATCTATATACAAGCCTTACAGATTTTTATGGCATGCAAGAGGAGGGCCCCTGGATGCTTCAGGCTGCCACTCTGTATATGGGGCTAATACTGCTTGCTTAAATACTTAAATATTTACATAAATATTTACTTACAAAAAATACTTACTTACATAAAAATACTTACATAAATACTTAAATAGCAGATAAAAGGCCCTTTGATTTAGTTTTTAAGAAAAGTTCTAGAGAGAAGAAGGGGTTGATGATGATAGAAAGAGGGCAGACTTTTTAAACACCTGTTTTGGCTTATCCCAACCAATTAACTGGAAGGAAGGCCCTGAAGCCAGATGTAGGGGAGCAGATTTTTAAAAAAGGCTACTGTGTTGGCCTGCTGATGAAGGCAAATCCCTGGACCCAAGCAATTTACAGCCTCAGACACATGTGAGCCTAGAACCATGTCAGTGATTTGGGGGAAATGTGGGATGGCGGGTGTTCTGCTGGGAGCTTGCAGAAGGATTTTCGAAAGAGAAGGGACAAGGCCTATTTTACCAGTGACCAAACAATTGTATTGATACTGACTGTTTTAGACTGGGATCATTCAGGGTATTATTTGCAAAAGTTTGTTTGCTGAGGTGGAGAAGGATTCCCTAAGAGTAAGTCATGCCTGAGTCACCTCCCTGTTTTGACGGGATTACCAGGCTGATGGACAAGGACAATGCCGCTTTAGTCGACATTTGAATTACCTACCTAAATGAACCCGGACTAGAGGCATGCTTATCAGGGTTTGTATATAACAGAAATATAAGTGGTGATGGAATCAACATTCAAAACAGTCTTTAAGCATGTGAGTGACAAACACAAATTCAGGCCAGTGGGCATTATTTCAGTGTGGCTGGTGAAGGAGGGGTTAAAATGGAGAAAGCAAATACAAATACTAGGAGCTTCCGTTTTATTTGTGATGGGTTCTAAAGCTAGATTCTGGGCAAGTGGTTGATTGTTGTATTATTCTGTATACTCTTTATTATTTGATAGGTCTGACATTGTCCGTGATTTTAAAAATAAGATTCAGAATAGCCTTGGAAGCCTGGATGGATGGGCCGAGATTATCAAGGTGTCTTTTAATAGAGATATGTGTCATATTCTGATTTTCTAAAGAAAAGTCAAAATTATGTACATACAGGATGAGAGCTGCCTGGCTCGCTAGCAGTTTTTATGAAGAAAGTCTTGGGAAATGGCATTTCCTGGTGAGTCCTGTGGAAGTAGTGTGACACAGTTGCTGTTTCCAGATAATGAAGACTGTAGACCCCCTGAACTCTGCTGGTCAGATGAAACCTACATCATTGTGCTGCTTCTGTTATTCTGTGCTGGGCTTCCCATTTTAAGAGGGTCACTGATAAACTAATATTTATCCAGAGGAGATAACCAAGATGAGGAGGAAGCTAAACATCTGGAAACAGTTCGACTGGAAAAGACTTAGAGGCAACATGGTAGTAGTCTTTACATTCTTGAGAGGCTGCCATATGGAAGAAGGCACATAATTTCTTTCTTGCACTCCCAAGGGGAAACTGAGAGGTAGATTTCAGATTTAATATAAAGAAGAGTTTTGTGAAAGTTAGCATGCTCCATCAAGGGAATGGATAGATTTCTGTAACACTGAGCTGCCGGTCATTGAAAGTATTCAAGGAAAACTGATCACATGCTGGGCTTTCTGCAGGATGTCTGAGGTTGAGTGAGATGACCAGCAGGGCATCTTTTTGAGACGTCTTATTTTGGAACAGCTGCACAACCTAGATGTAGATTGCAAATGTACAGTGAAGGAAATGACAAGCCTGCCTCCAAAATGATAACATGTTACTTGTACATTTTTATTATGGGCTCCTCTGTCACACAAAGAAAAGAAGTTGGGGTGCCATTCTTAGCAAGGTCCATAGGGTCACAGAGGTCTGCTCCCATATGGTGCCCTCCAGCAGTTAATTCACTTAAGTTTAGCTTCTAAGTAACTTCTATAATTTCGTTCTGGAGAGTTCTGAAAACATTTTTTTGGCCTATGGGATGTTATGTCTGAAAAGCATTATTAATTTAATTATCTTTTTTGTGGTTGCTATATTTTTCTCCATTCCAGATGTTGGCTGAAACCACATTTGTTTTCCGACGAGTACAAGGAACATCTGAGTCTTTGAGAAAAGTCAGAGAGATGCTTTTCTGAAACGTGATTAAAATAGATAACTCTTTGTTGTCCAAACTTCCTGAAGGCTCTTCTTTGAACAGAGATGCCTATAGAGAGAACACAGGAGTCCCCGAGCCTAGCCCATGACAAGAAGAGACAACTGAGAATAGGTCTTTGCCGGTGCTGTTAATGTAGGACTTGTTTCCCAACCTGGCGCTCAGAAACATCCAGAACTCCACCCCTCCTGTGGTTACTGCTAAATTCTGTGAGCCTGGGAGATTGGGATTAAAGGTTAGGAATGTCCCTATACCTTCCTGATCTCCCAGCTATGGTTGGATAAAGAAGGGAACTGCCGTCCCATCAGTGTGTGGAAACTCTGACCTCTGGTTTTACTAGTGTGACTCTGATACCAGGTCAGGCTTTGGGCAGGATCATCAAGGTGCACATGTTCAGTTCTGCTCAGGGGTTTTCCAGCTGCTCCATTATCCTCTTTGCATATAAGCCAGACCTGTGCCCACTTCTTCCTTTCATACAGATGTGTAAATGACCCTAGTCATTACCTTCCTTGGGGCTGTTTGTTGTATTAGACATACATTTTGAAATACAGCAATGAAAGTTGGTTTTGGAGTTTGGGGCCTTCCACAGGGGAGACATGGGAAGGTTGTTTCCTAATGCTGTGAAATCAGTTTGGGCAGCTACCATGGCCCTGCCTGCCTGCCTAGCGCTTTACGGGAAGCATTGTGCTCACCGCCTTCTGAATTTCTGACTTCTACCCAAGGGTAGCTAAGATTCAGCATGTGGAATGAAATCATGTTTCCTGCATTGTGTGGCTTTTTTGCAAAGAGAACTGGTATAAAGGATACTCTGTCATCTGTCACTGATTTTTATCTCTTAGTTCCTAGCGAAGAGCCTGGCCAACTTCATCTCTGGTGCCAGATCTCTTTAAGACCATTTTCTAAATATGTTTTTGAGCAAAAGGAATGAGGAATTCACCTCTTACGGAATGCATTGACAAAGCAAGCTAAAAAAACAAAACTTGTATGGACCAGCTTTTCTTCAATGTTATCTGTTACTTCAACAGGCCAATGCAGGTCATGTTAGAACAAGTGATTTGATCTGCAAACAGCTTCATTCTTAGGTGAAATTTTTGACAATGATGATAATCCATGGCCTGTTGCTGCCATCCACTCTAAAAGTTAGAATCCAATTAGTTAATAGATTGATGAAGTAGTTGTTAAACATCCATTGCATACCTAGCTAGTGTTAGGTCTTGGTAAGATGCAAAGTGAAGAAAGAAGGTCTTCATCCTCGGAAGAACTTGCAATCTAGTTAGTAAGATAAAACATACTGAATTTTAGCCGCCGAATTATGTGACACACTCAGGACCAAGGGCCTATAAACAAGGGGAACAGCACCGGGGCTCTTGGAGAAGTTCAGAAAGCTTTCCCAAGTAGCAAGGGGAAAAGAATAAGAGAATTCAGTCTGCTATCTTGAGGACCTTTAGAAATCCCCCATAGTGATTAGCAGCTCAGGCAAGATGAGAGAAAAGTCAGGCTGTCTACTCTGTAGATGGTTGGATCTAACAAGAGAAAGAGAGTTTTATGATTCATAACTTGGAAGTCATCATAAAGAGCTTTGCTTTCACTTGAATCAAGGGTGACCCAGGAAATTTACAAAATACGTGGTTTGCTGCCCAACAAGAGAAACCAATGATAGAGACTCTACGCTAATTTTAAAAAGGACAGTATTTGCTCCAGGTTATACATTTAAAGCTTATGGAAATAATAAAAGTTGTAGGAAAACTATTACAAACATAATAATATTTAAATTTAAAAATATTTTAATGATCTCTTTCCCTAAGGAGATTTTATTCCCTTGGTCTTAATTACTTTAGCAAGAATTGTAGCCAAAGTGCTCAGCAGGCATTTTTAATGCTGAATTGAAGGCTTTGACGGGAGCAAGCCCCAAATGCCAATGGATAGGTAGTCGTCTTATCCTACGTAGTGGGGAACATTTTAAGATAAAAAATCTATGTCTTTCTCTTCAGGCAGCAAATGCGAATTAGGGAATAGAGTAGGAAGGCAAAGATGAATTATAGTAGGCTTAAAATGAGGACAGGGGGAAATAATGACCCAGCGTGTTTGGAATAGCTTTCCCTGACTGGCACAGCTTTTTTCCTCCCTCTCCTCTGGGCCTTGACCCTTACCGGTCTATTTATAATCTTCTAGTTAAAACAAGCTGCATTAGTCACATCAGCTGCACAAGATGCATTCACCCTCATATCTGTTTGCTTTTTCCTTCATATTTTATTTCCCTCATTCGCCTTGAGCATTGAGAGTCTGGAGGGCCCCTCTTGCCTCCCCTCCACACGAGCGAGTTACAGGTATTCCCTTCTTCGCCGTTTATTCTTGTTCTCTACTTTCTGTTGCGAGAGCTCTTCATCACCAGCTCAACTGTCCCTTAAATATATTTGCAGGGCCTACTTTGTGTCGTTGTCTCAATCTAATGCCCTTATTTTCATCACTTCCCCTTCACGAGAGAGAATAGAGGCCAAGAGGCCTAGACTCTCCATAGAGGCGCCCACTCTGTGGCTGTGCCTACAAAGATGCAGTAGAAGTGACCTAGTCCCAGAAGCCACCAGATACTTTTCAGTGCTCATCTTTCTTCACCTTTCTCTGAAATTTGACACTCTTAAAGCACACTCCCTTCTTTGTGGCCCTCTTTCCTCTGTGGCTGTCTTCGGCTGTTACCTCTTCCCTCTCTGGTAGGACCCCTTCCTCCTGCTGCCTCCCAGATATTGGTGTGCCTCTTTGCCCTACCCTCTGCTCTCTTCATCTCCACTTTGCATGCACTCTCTGGGGTTGCTCCTCACATACAGTGATGTCAGATCTAGAACTTGTCCAGAACCATAGATTCAGTGTTTTGTTGGCCAGCTCCTTCTGCCTGTCCCATAGACACCTGAAAGTTAGCAATTTCAAAACAAGCTGCCAGGTAATTCCTCCGCACCCTAAGACTTGGACATCCATCTCTTAGGGCCAACCACATCTAACATCACATTCCACCTGGCCAGCTATAATCATAGGACCTCTTGAAACATGTTCGAATCAGGAGTCAAGGTATCACAAGGGTCCTCCTGATGTCATTGACTGTGTTCATGCGTATTCAGTAACAGAGAAACATTGGTTTAAAAAGTAAATGACTTTTGATATCCCTCCAGTAAATTTGAAATGATTTGCTTTGCTATTTCTCCAGTAACTGAAATGATTTGCTTTTTCTCTTGTATTGATGATCATCAATTTGAGATAGCAAGTAACAGGTGTTGGTACCTTTCTTTGGCATTGGAAAAGCCAAGGTCCAAAAGGAGTAAGCATCCTGTGTCCACAGTAAAAATGTGATTCCTTAAGGAGTCAGTCTGTAAGGATTGATTTGTGTATTCATTTACACAACAGATATTTACTGCAAACCCCGGTTGTATGCAAACACAGTGGCCTACCAGACAGATAAGGTTTTTGGTGTAATGGGATATCCCTTGTGGTATGCTGCTTCTTGCTCCTTGTCTTTGCTCTGATTTTTTCCATCACATTAGTGATAAAAGATAATTATGAGCAAATACTTAACTATGGGCCAGGCACTGTTTTAGGACTTGATACATACTGACTCATTTAATCACCATGACAACACTGTGAGGTCTATAATGTTATACACCCATCCTACAGAGAGGACAGGTTGGGCAGTAGAAAGTTTAGGTACCGTAGGTCATACTGCTGGGAAGTGATAAAGCTGGGATTGGAACCAGGCAGCCTGGCTCTAGGACTTAACCTCTTTGCCACTCCGTGGCTACACTAGTCCTTAACACCACAGTATGGCTTTCTACTCATCTGTTTGTGATGCTCCATGATAAGCTAGTTCTCAGCATGCCAAAATTAACCTACGATTTTAAAGAACACACATTTGGGGCGCCTGGGTGGCTCAGTGGATTAAAGCCTCTGCCTTCAGCTCAGGTCATGATCTCAGGGTCAGGGATTGAGCCCCACCTCAGGCTCTCTGCTCCACGGGGAGCCTGCTTCCTTCCCTCTCTCTGCCTGTCTCTTGTGATCTCTGTTTGACAAATAAACAAATAAAATCTTAAAAAAAACAAACAAACACACATTTGGACTTTACCGTGCTTTCTTGAGCTTTCCTCCCTCCACCTGCCTTGGGCATTGCCTTGCAGTGGTCACATTTTCTAATCTGAAATCAGTAGCAAAGGAAGAAAAAGCTCACAGGTAAGCCCAAGTGGTTGTGACAGGTTGCTGAATAAAACTGGCTCAGCTGAAGTTCTGAGATTCTTGAGAAATACTGAGAATTTCTTACAAAAGAAATTTTCCTTTTGACAGGAAATCATGGGTCATTGCACAGTTGCTAGTGTCTTAGCAAAGAGAAGATGTGTCTTGAGGCCCAAGGAGCATAAAGTCTTAATGAGATTATTTGTGGGCTTCTCCTTCTGCATCACTTTTAAAGTATTAGAGAGTATATATATATATAAAAATTTTTTTTTAAGACTTTATTTATTTATTTGACAGAGATCACAAGTAGGCAGAGAGGCAGGCAGAGAGAGAGGAGGAAGCAGGCTTGGAGCAGAGAGCCCGATGCGGGGCTTGAGCCCAGGACCCTGGGTTCATGACCTGAGCCGAAGGCAGAGGCTTTAACCCACAGAGCCACCCAGGCGCCTCTAGAGAGTATATTTTTCATCTGTCTCTACCATCTTACGTTTCCACGGGCAAAACTTCACAGAACTTCTCAAACCTTCAGAGTTGTTGAAAGAAAAAGAAAAAAATGACAACAGATATTTATGAAAGACTTTGACACACAGTAGCTTACTTGATCACCCTCTTTTTATCCTCTTAGAAAAAAGACAGAATCCAAGACTGTCAGTTCATGTTGAAATTTTTTTAACTTGTCAATGTTTTCTTCTGTGATAATCCTAAACTTCTCTGGAAAAAACGGCCAGTCTGAATCAGTGAAGTGTTCTGATGATGGCCTATTATGAAATGAAAGTTTCGTTACTCCAAACTGCATATAGTAACTTTGGGGCACTGTTCTGATGAGGGATACCAGTCTCATCTGGTTACTATATAGTAGTTGATAACCCACCACACAAGGCCACTGAGGTGGGTTGAAATCTGCTGCCCCCCGCCTTATTTTTGCTTTCTTCGCCCACACAGTCCCACCTCCCTCCTTCATTAACCAAAGACTCCTAGCCAAAACGCTCTGGGAGGCACACCGAGAGCTAGATGTGCCCCCTGGGTTGCTTTTTTTTTTTCTTTTGTAGCAGAGAATTCTTGGCCTGGGATGTTCTTGTCCTGGCCACCAGTCCCCAAGAGATGGCCACATGTCTCCTAACTTTAAATGAAAGCTCTCAGTCCCAGAGGTAAACTTTGGCTTGGCCTCAGTCAAAATAATCACAGAACCAAAACGAGGCGGGCCCACGTGAATGAGATTTTTCTCTTCCCTATAATGTCCAGAGCATTAACAAAAATATATGTTTGTGTGAAGGCTGTTGTGTAAATAAGCATCTCCTATTGATTATTGCAATCGTACAGGAAAAGGCCATCTGTTTGGGTAGAAACTATGGAAATATATCTAGGCAGCCAAGGAAAAGCTGAATTGTTTCAGAAGGATGTGTCACACAGACAAGAAAATAATTTACAAAGCAGTGGGTTGAAAATATTTTCGAACGCTAAACAAGTTAGTCCCTTAAGGCTGTCCTTTTGGGTGATGCGTAAGTAATGTGGGTTTGTTTTTTGCTTGACTGTTTATTCCCCCCCCCCCCCCCAGAAGAATCTTTATCCTGTAAAGCCAGAATTTAAGGCTCAGCATCTTTTCAGCTGGGATGAAATGAAAAGTGAAATTCATTTAATACTAATTATAACCTGCATAAGTCTAGTGAAGAGAAACTTCAGAAATGTAATTCTTGTTTTCTAGCTGAGCTTCAGTGCTATACAATTAGTATAATTCAGTCACTTCTTGCCCACTTTTCTTTTTTCTGCATGATTTAAGACACCAGAATTTAATTCATGGCCAGAATAAAAACTGGACTTAGGGAAAACTTGAAAAGGCTAGAGGGGGATTTGCCTCCTGCTGCATGGTTGAACACGTCCCAAAAGGAGCAGCTTTCGAATGCTGTGTTCTGATAGAATTCCCCGTTGAACAGTGGCCAACAGAGAGGTGTCCTCTACACCGTCCCCTTGTCTGCGCTCTGTGAACTGTCACAAGTGCCCTGAATACAACTGGGCCTCCGCAGAATTGCTTCACAGCCTAACAGAAGGGCAGCAGTGTCACAAGGCAAGCTGTGCTCTGGGATTATAAGCCCGAGGCTGTGGGTCTTGGAACACACCAGCCACCCTGCCTCAACTCTGGGTAAATATTCCCAGTTCTAAGTACGTTGGGGAATTCAAAGCCCTGCTTTTCCGGAGTCCTTCCACAACCACAGTCCATGACATGTTATGAGGTCTGGGTGGAATGGCCGTATGTGGAGGGCAAGTAAGGGAATGCTTTCTACTGCTAATTCATCTGAACTCCCTGGCAGCCCCTTTGCTCTTAGGAATGCAGCCACTCACAGGGTCAGATTCTAACCCCACTGTAATCATACATTCGGACCAGCTTTACTCCTAGGGTAGTTGAAACCTATCTGCAATGATTTCAGAAGTCCTACACAGTGCCTTCTACCCACCCAGTTTTCTCACATGCCTTCTCCAGTTTGAGCTGAACTTGGAAGTTTCACAGGTAGATTTTCATTATTTAAGTGTATGGTTTTGATCCCTTCTAAAATGGAAATCCCACTGTGAGGCATATTACTTTTAAGTGATTTTCAGTCAGTTTTACCACAGTATGATTTAGTTTAAGATTCTTGGGTTTTGACGGGAAGAGAAATGGAAGGCTTGGGTTGAGTGAAGTGTTAGGGATGGGATAAGGCTGGTGGGGAGAGAGGATGCAGAGCTTGGAACATAGGCAGAAAGCAAGTTGCCACCCTCAGACATGTGGCCGGGGTGAGGACTGCAGTGACTTCTTCCCGACCAGGATTTTATTCCTGTGCGTTCAGTAAAAGGGGACATCTTATTATATTTACCTCTCCCTTCTGGCAGGGAAAGACTGAGAGGTTTTCTTGTTTTGTTTTGTTTTTTTACAGCTTTGACTCTTCTTTATCCCTTCTAGATGTGGTTCCATTTCCTTTCCAAGATGAAAGCTTGTCTTTGTCCCTTCCCAGAATAGTTCCAGGCAGCAGAACACAGTGAATCCTTCCAGATAAAAGACCCTGCTGATAAAATGGCAGATTGTTATCAGAGAAGTGAAGTGAGGGGAGTCAGGGCCCTACCATTAATTACCTAGTTACAGCTCTGTTTATATCCTGTTCGTTCGGGGGCATGTTTTCCTTGGACAGTTTCTTGTCTGTGTTCTGAACTGCAGTCTGGTGGTTGCAAAAATCCCAAAGGTCAGGGAATAGTGGGTTCCTTATTTTCCGAAAGGCTTAATGGCAGGGAGGAGAATATCAGAGTTTCTGTCTTCCATCTGGAAGGAAATAGACAAATGCGTGGATTTGGTGGTTCATTCTTCACCTCAAGCAGGCAAACCGTGGTGTGTTGAATGAAGTCTGACTTTGAATACTTAGCCAAGAAGTTACCTGGAAACAGAATGACCTTTACCTCTGTGGAGCCATGAGTATCAGCCAGTGAATGACAGAGTATCTAGACATTGAGGCCAGAGTCTAAAATGTCCTAAAACTGGTGCTTGGAAGACACACTTAATGCCACTGAACTGTACACTTAAGATTGTGTAAGTTTTATGCTATTTTTATTTTATCACAATAAAAATAAATTAATTAATGATTATATAATGCTTGCTTCCTGGCAGCTCCATTACTTTAAATACCAAAGGGTCAGGCTGCATGGTCTGCTTTATTTTGAATGGAATTGTTGTTGCATGTAAGGCATTACTGGCCCTTCTAAGAGCCATCGGGCTGTGAGCCCCGAACACCTCAACAAACACAAGATAAAGAAACTGTTTGGCCGCCATCATATGGACGTACTGGGAAATCTGGGGACTGCAAGAGCCCTTTCTTGAAAATGATGGATTCTAAACCACGACAGCCACTCTCCTTCCACAGATGTAAAAAAGGAGGGGAATAAGGTCTCTCGAAGGCTAGAATAGTAGCATCTCTTGCTCTGGTGCTCAAAGAGTGGCTCTGAAATGCTCCAGGACCAGAGGGAGGATTAGGTAAATTAACCTCCTCTTGGTATCTAGCAGCCATTAAGTGGTCAAGCACATGTTTCTTCACCAAATTAAACTCACATCTAACCTTGTGCTTTCCTGTTAGGTTCTGTCCTCAGCCCAACCCATTTTTGTTGGAAGGCTCTTGACCTGTGACTTAGCCAATTCTTTCAGCTTTCCTGGTGATGGGGTTCTTTTTGAGGACTGCACTGTTGCCTTTTTTTTTTTTTTTCAATTAGACCAAGAAACTTCTTAAGCCCTGCAAACATGTTCCCTGGCTAACTAGCTGCAGTGTGAATTTCAGGGTAGAAAAAAAGAAAGAAATAGGAATATAACCCTATTCTAAATCTGAAACTTTTTTTCTTGTTAACCCAGAAGTCCTAAACTCAGAACCCTGACTAAAAGATGCTTCTTTTTTCCGTGTGCAAGTGGTGCTTATGCACTTGGCCTGACATTCTTTGAAGAAGTTGTGAGATAGTCATCAAGGTTTCAGCAGTACTTTTCTCAGATTTAGTATTTTCCGTAGAGAAGGCAAGAAAATATAGGAATCCAAGAGGACGTTAAAGTAAGTTTAAATTTTTTATAAATTTATAGAAATTAAATTTATAGAAAATTTAAACTCAAATAAAAGCTCATTTTGAGTGAAAGCAGCCAAAATAAGCCCTGACCAGTTCTTATAGGTAAGAAAAATTGGAATTTTTTAAAAAAGTATTCTTTTAGGATGTGAAAGATTTTGCCAGAAATAGCATGGGTGGTCAAAACAGTCTGGTATGAAAGACACATCTTTAAAAATCTCCACTTTCAAAAATAAATTTTCTTTGCTTTCTTCTTAACTAGTGGTTTTGTCAGAATAATCATTTAAATAATAAGTGAGATGCTTTGAAGTATCTAAGGGAGTGGAGAACTTTTCTGTGCCTTGTACGAACTGGTGATACAGATTATAAACTAAACGATGGCAAATTCCACCAGTTTACCCAGGATCCAAATACAGCAAATGTCGCCAAAGCCATAGAAATCTAATGAAATCATGATGATGAATGGAAGTGATCCAGATTGTTTAATTTTCCTTTGAAATGTACTTATTAGATCTTAGCACCCAAAAGTTAAACAGTATTGAATTTCACACATAGCACTGTATTTTAATCTTAGGTTGAAGGTTATATCCTTGGCATGATTGAAGAATGACTCATATAATTTGCACTGACTTTTTTTCTTTTTCTTTCTTTTTTTGGCGGGGGGCTTTTGTTTTTGATAGGCAAGGAGGGAAGCTGAGAAGTAAGATGAGACTGAGGCTAAATTCATTAAATTCAAATGGAGATAAATAAATGTCAATAATTTTCTTGTTTCTTTTTATAACCAGGTATATACCTTCTGTAAAGATTCCTTGGAATGCTGCTTTTGCTTAAAATGCAATATAAAATATCTCTTGCCACTAAAGTTAGCAGTGGGAATTAGTGATTTTTATTTTTTTTTCCAGAAAATGTATCAAACTGTGTCACAGCCCAAACCTTCAGTCCCATGTACTTGTTGGAGGATGTGGCCAGAATTCTTTATTGACATGTTCCCCATCTTAAAATACAATCACCATGAAATTAATGTATTAGGCCTCAGTCACAATCCAGGGAAGGACTTAAAGGTAATGTGATTCTCCTTATAATTAGTAACCTAATTAAATGCTGAAGGGCTTCAGTCGTAAAGTAGTGTACCTTGCTTCCAAACAAAGATAACACCACCACTGAAATTGTATAGTTGTAACGCTAATATATTTTTAATTAGTGGTAGGGTGTGTGTGTGTGTGTGTGTGTGTGTGTCTGTGTGATCAGTTTTGTTTCATTTTTAAACTCTGCACAGTGGTCTCCATTGTGAATTCATTTGGACTATATTAAACAACAGTGTACTAACTTGGCTTCTGTTTTCTCAGTATTTGGCATGATTCAAACTGGGATAAGTTGAAATTTGCCTTTTTGCTATGGAATAAGCAAAAATAAAAGATATTAGGAAGCAGTTTAATCTACTCAAGATGGGGGAAAAATCTGTTTAACCTTAATAACCACATGGAAAATCCTACTGCTAAATGCAGATGTGTTTATTAAAGCTGGCCCAACAAATCTGGCGTTGCTCAGTTGAATGGTTTGAGTTGTCAAGTGTGCGTAAGTGTAACGAAATTGAACTTCTTTTAACATAGGTTACTGCTGTTCAGTCCTGTGGTGGTACAAAGCCTCATAGTTGAGGCACACTGGTTTTTGCAACTAGCACAGGCAATCCAGGCAGACAGACATGACTTTGAATCTCAGCTTGTTCATTCACTCCTGTTTTGAGCTTGGGCAAGTCACTTAATCTCCCTAAGCCTGTCCTAGAACAGCATGTTGATTTGGAACATTGTCCCGGGGCGGGGGGGAACACCAGTTTTTGTGTTTTGGCTCTTACATGATTAATCGTTAGGATTCCAGTGTTTATTGATTTGATTATTTAAGAGAGCACAAGGAAAAGTTAATTCTAGTCATAAAAGTTCAAAGGAAATAGCTGTGCCTGTTTGATCTGAGGAAGGGAAGACTTGGGATGTTGTGTGGGTGGGGCTGGAGGCAGAGAAGGGGAAACCAGATGGGCTGTCCATAGCATAGCAACTTTTCTAAAGTATGTGAAAGGTTATTCTTTAAACCCAGCCTTATGTAGGTATAATTGGTATAAAATAAAGTGCACGTTTAATGTGTACTATTTGGTAAGTTTATACACCCATAAAACCATCGCCCCTTCAAGATAGTGAAACATACCCATCACCTATAAAAGTTGCCTTGTGCCTCTTTGTGATCTCCAGCCACCCTGCTCCCATTACCTGGCAACAGCTATTCCGTGTTCTGGAACCATAAATTAATTTGTGTTTATGTTGTTTCCATTCATATAAATGGAATCCCCCATTATGCCTTCTATTGTGTCTGCCTTTATCACTCAGCGGTGTTAATTTTGAGAGTCATCCGTGTTATTATGTGTTTCTGCTCCCTCTTATCACTGAATATATTTTATTGCACAGATGTATCACAAGTTTTTTATAGGCTCACCTCTTGCTGGACATTTGTGCTATGTCTAGTTTTGATTATTTCAAATAAAGGTGCTAGGAATAGTCCTGTACAAGTCTTTGCACTGACATATGTTTTCATTTCTCTAGCATAAACACCTAGGAGTGGAATGAGTGGGGTGTGTGGATGGCGTATGTTTCACTTTTGATGTCAAATGTTTTCCAAGGTGATTGTACCCTTTTACATTCCCACCAGCAAAGGATGAGAGTTGCAGTTGTTCCATATCCCAGGCAACTCTTGGTATGCTCAGCCTTTAACATTTTAGTCTTTCTAGTGAGTGTGTAGTAGTATCTCATTGTGGTTTTAACTTGAACTTCCCTAATGACCAAGGATGCTGAGCATCTTTATATGTGTTTATTTGCCATCCATGTATTGTCTTTGTTGGCATGTGAGTTCAGAATTTGACCCAGATTCCTATTTGCCTGGCATATAGAATCAGCAAAAAGAAATTAAGTTGAAGCAGGAAAAAGTATAATTATACTTAAGTACTTTCTGGCTGTGACACTAACATGGGCATTGGGGCAACCATAGGAGGATGCAAAACTTTCCCTGAAGGTATTTAAAAATACAGCTGTATTTAAAAATACGGCTGTTTGGATGCTGTAGGCTTGCTGATGTGTGACTCAGTTTACCTAATTGTGGTCTTCATTTGAGGAAAGAATCTTCCATGGGGTGGGTCTGTTGCTAACATCTCAGTATTCCTTGCTTTTTTCTGCTCTTTTTTCAGGCCAAAAATATGCAGTTTCTTGGAATTTTTCAAAACTTTCCATGTACTTCATGGTTTTTTAAAAATCCATTCTCTCTGATTTTTAGCTCAAAATGATGCTGCAAAACAGAGGAAGGTCATTTAGGGGCATTAATTAGCTTTAGCAAAAACAAATTACAATCTCTGGAGAGTAATGAAATCCAAAGAAATGCTCAAATTTCCCTCATCCAACTCTAGCACAAATCATTGTTTTAGCTGATAGTATTGGGAAGATTCATTTAACTCTTTGTAGAGGCAAAATAATTAGCTAGGTTCTAGAGAAGAGGTTCTACATGATTAAAGGAGTTGAGTGGTTTTAGTCTGCGGAAGGGAAGAACAAGGGGTGATTTAATGACAGGATTCCAATACAACTAATGAAGGGTTTTCCTGTGTGTCGAAGACACTGGTCATTTGTTCTCCAACTCCAGAGAGATTCAAACTAGAGAAAATTGGCTCCAAGTATAGAAAGATTGAGTGTGGGTAGTATTAGACATACACCTTTTATTATTGGCATCAGTATTATTGTGAGGTTAAGCAATGGAGCAAGTCAAGAGAGGTCATAAAGATATTTTAAAACAAAAATATAGCTCTCTGCCTGGGATGTTGAAATGTCCATTGAATTACAGGATTTGGCTATTGAAGGGGACCTTAGAGGTCCCTTACTCTAATCTCCTTTTGCAAGTGAGGCTGTGAAAAGACATTTTGTAATTTGCCTGTGGCCACATTGCTAGATGCTAATATTTTACTCTAAGGATGTTTTTAAAAGTAGCCTCTCTCCAGAGACACCAAGGGGCCCATGTGAGAGTTTCTACTTCACAGCAGCTTTCACGCCACCAAAATAGTCACTTAGAGCTGATGATCACGTATATTATTTTTTTCCAAGCCAAAGTACTGACCTGTATGTGTCGCTTCTTATCATTAAAAATGTTAATGATTTCTCTTCTTTGACATTCAGAACTTGTCTCTATATGAATGCTGTACCTTCAGTGACTATAGTTGATTTGACCAGAGGTAATCAGTGTCCATCGAGGTCAGCAGAGGACACTGCCACAACCTTGGGGTGCCTGTCGCAGCTTGATATGGGGTTCTTCATTAACTTCTGGTTGATGGCTGTGCTACAAGGACCATAATTTGGTGGATGACTTTGGGTCAGTTATTATGTCCTCCTGGTGACTAATTTGCCTTTCTTAAAGATAATATAGGGGCACCTGGGTGGCTCAGTCAGTTAAGCATCTGCCTTATGTTTCACATCATGATCCCACAGTCCTGCGATCGAGCCCCGTATGAGGCTCCTTGCTGCTTCTCTCTCTCCCTCTGCCTGCCGCTCTCCCTGCTTGTGCTCGCTTGCTCTCTCTCTCTCTGTCAAATAAATAAAAATCTTTTTTTAAAAAAGATCATATATTATAAAGCTTTAGGTTTTGTTTTGAAAAACACTAGTTAGAGCAGTAGGAAACATTCCTAGGCCGCCAATTCATTATGTTTAGGGTCTGCAAATATGAGTTCCAGCTATTGGAATTAGTGGGATAAATTGCTTACAAAGGATTACACATGCTTTACCATAACTGAAAGAAATTGGCACAATGCAATTTATTTGATTGTGGTTACATTTCATTGGGTAACTCATCATTCTGTACATGTTCCCACTTAGGCCATCTAGAGCAAAACCTACATATGTTTATACAGTATTATATAGTTATTTTAAAGGGTTTATATGAGTACTAAAAATGTGATAAAATATTCAAAAATACCTAGCATCTTGCCCGACATCTAGCAGACACACAAGTTAATAAAACTGTACACATTTAAAAGTGTTTCTTTAGAAATCATCATCAGTGTTTGCTGAGCCCTTACTTGACTCACAGGATGTTTAGATTTTATGAGATTTTAATATCTTTTCAGATATAGTCACCTGAAAAGTCAGGTTCTGTTGGTTTGAGAAAGATTCACTCGGCACCTATAATTTGCTCCGCCAGTCTTGGGCCAGATTGAGGATGCTTGGAATGCCAGAATGAGAAACTTGTATTTAATGTGGCAATAGAGAGCTATCGCGGGTTCTGAAACTTTGGAAAGCTAAAAACAAACTTTTTCAACCAAACCATGAACATTCCTTTCTGAACCTTCCCCCTAAGTATGTATATTAGATTTAAAAGAAGGTAAATTCTTTTGTGTAGTCCATTGAGTTGCCCACCCAGTCCTGTGTTTGGGAACTGGAAACCACTCATGGTAAATATGGAACCACACGCTGTAAAGTTTAATGGAGTGACTTACAACTAGAATGGGATTTGCTTCAAGAAATTGGCCTTTGAGTAGTGACTATTATCCCACAGAGACCCTGTGTGTTCAGGACTGTTTTCTGTGAGCCACTTACTCTCTACAAGAAAAGAAGCAAGACGAGCTGGAGCCAGGTATTACATTCAACCCCTTTAGAAATCACTGGCTGCCTGAATGGGCTCATCTCTCAGCTTTTTGTGGAACCAGAGTAGAAACAATGTGAGGACTTTTGCTATTCAAAGGAATGTGCAGCTCTTTCCCTCTGTCTGCATGAACTGCCGCCCTCAGCTCCTGTCCCGCACACAGCTTATCATACCCGGGAGCCCTGAGGGTATATCCAGACAGATTTTCCAGCTGTCCACGGGGAGACCAGTAGACCAGTGTGCGGCTTACTGATTCAGAGTCCAAGGGAACCCTCACACATGCCCAGGGAGGGAAGACTATGCCAAGATTTCAAACTAAATCTACTGATTATTTGCTTTGTTAGGGAAGTTTTATACTGTTTGTGTTAAATATCTATATTTTTCCCCTTTATAATATTCCATTTTATTTGGGGGAAAGACTGAAAATAATGATTCCGTTTTAATCTCTAGGGCTTCCAAAGTCTTTGTATTTATGTTGCTATAAAGTCTTTTTCATGTTTTTCCCAGAGTCAGGAAAGAATCATTGTTAAGTAAAGGTACACCACATCTCATTGCTCTAGAGAGTAAAACCCCTTCTTTCCAACTGTCTAGACCATTTGGTTGGAATCTGAAAAATTCCATTTCCAGTTGAATTCATCAAGGCAAAAAATAATGAAAGAATAAAATGAAATTTCAGATGAAATAAGAATTTTCATATTTTGTCTATATATTTTGATATCAACAAGTAACCAGGGATTTGCATTCAGCAATCAGGCACCCTTTCATTTATTTAAGTCACATTTGTAGTTCCAAATAATTAAGGAGCACCATTCAAGCAGCTCTTTGAAGTAAGCACCACACTAGACACCTTCCTCTGTCCTTGTTGGAAAATTCCCTCGCTCTATTTCCTAGCACCAAAAGGAATGGTGCAGATGCAAGTAGCTATTGTCATTGCACCCATGCCCCCGTGTTTTTGCCACATACATGGCCCAGTGCGGTGCCCAGCTCTTGCAGGGCCTGGACCGGTGTCACTGTGATGGAGGTTAATTCCCAGCTCCTGGCAGCTGCCATTTTCACCACTCAGGGGTTAACAGCGTGTCACTGATCAGCCTGCGCAGAACTTTGGTAACTTGGAGGCCGAATGAAGGTGATCTTCAGAGAACATGTCTCCCATGGCTGAGCTCTGTGGTTGAGCTGTCCCAGGCGGTTACACACTGCCGTTTTCAGATGTTCTCTTGTGGTTCATTATTGTCAGCATTTCTTCATAAAAACATTTTCTTTTTTTTTTTCAAAAAGGTTCTACCATGTTGTTTGGAGTCAGTTTGCAAAGAGCAGTTACTGCTTTGAGCTGCCCAGCAGATAAACATTTAAACTAAGCGTTCTGCCTGCAGATACATATATATTTTGTAAAGGAAAGCTGGCAATGTGCAATTTCTAGTTTAGCTACTGTCTAGGCTCTTATTTCTTTCTCACTGCCCAAACCAAGGATTTTAAAAAATCAAACTTCAAAAGTCCTGAACCCATTATCCTTCCAAGAAACATATTTGAGTAAAGAAATCCATGAGCTGTTCAGAGGGCGAGATTACAGGAAACGCAGCTTTTAAGTGCTGGCGGTTTGAGTTGCAGGGAAAGGATCAAGGAGGTTGGGTGGTGGTAGGGCCTTTCATGAACTGAAAATTGGTATAGGAAGGACAAGTAGAGAATCTGGCAACCCTGCCGGGCACTGAACTCACCTGAGAATGGGGGAGAAGGGCTTCGGGAATGTTGCATTTACAACAAAAACATACTTACAGTCACAGGACACACAGAGTTTTTCAAACTCTGGTACAGCTTTTTTCCCCCCCTCAGGGGTTTCTCTCTTATGTGCACATACAGGTACCCACACACACGTACCCACACACACACGTACATGTTTCCTGAAAGCAAGATTCGAAAGCCCTGTTGGAGTGGCGTCATGGGGAGCAGAGTCTGTGTCATCGGGGCTGTCGCCTCTTCATCGTTGGGAGCGGCCTCGTCATACCCAACGAAAACAAAAAAGAACTCTTTGGTGAACAGCATTAGAAACAGGATTGGAATGAAATTTGGGCCCTGGACCTGAAGAATAAAGGCAGTAGGCCTCACGTAAACTAGCCAGTTGCCCCAAAGAAACTCAATCTTCCATCTGTCTCTTCCAGCTCCGCTGGTGGGGAGAGGGAAGGGTAGCCCTTGGGAGCCCTTGAAGCCTGTTTGGTACAAGCAAGGCTCTGTGTCCTCAGCCAGTGTTTGAAACAGAGAACACTAGAGAGTTTGTACATGTGGATAAAGCTCTTACGTTTGAAAGGTATCCACCTGTTCGCTTTAATAACAGTTATGCTGACCGATTGCTAACTTGAAGGCATTGCGTCTCTTGTGCTTTATCTCGTTTAGGCTTCACAACAGCGCCGTGAGGTCATTTCTCTTGCCCATTTTAGAGAAGATAAAAATTTAAGAGGTTCACTGATCTGTCCAAGGTCACACACTAGCAGGACCTAGATTTAAACGAAGGTCTTCTGGATTCCAGAATAAGTTTTTATCTCCTGTCCAATGTGCTGTATTATTCAGAAGTATGAGACCCTGTTTCTGTTAACTACCCTCGAATTTAAAAAGAAAGAAAGAAAGACCCTGTTTCTGCTCTCCAAATCATTTTGGTTTGGCCACCATGACCCTTGAGGCTGTTGTGGGGAAGGCATAGGAGGTGTGCCCCCAGGCTCTGATAATCTAAATGTGCCATTGCAGGGGCAGGGGATGGGAAAGGAAGTGATTGCTTCCCACCAGAAGGGGTGCAGTAAGATTTTGCAAAAGAAGTGATACCTGAGCAGGAGCAGAGGTCAGAAGAAGAGGGGTTCCCCAAGTGTAGAGGGTGAAAGGACATTCATGCCAGTGAGAGCGAATTATGTAGGCAGAGGTGCTAAGAATGAAACAATGGTTGGTTTGACAGAACATATGCAGTTGACCCTTGGACAACTCAGGGGGTTAGGGGCTCTGATCCTCCCACCCCATACCATTGAAAATCTGCGTATTTTGACTCCCCCAAAGTTTAACTGATAGCCTCCTGTTGGCTGGAAGCATTGTCTTGATAACAAAGTTGATTGACCCATATTTTTATGTTATATGGATTGTATTCTGTATTCTTACAATAACGCCTAACTTTTTCTTAAAATTTTTAGTATTTCTAGGCTACATAGTTCCTCTGTGACTTTTTCAAATTGACACAAATCTCCCCCCAATTTTTCCCCCATGTATTTATTGAAAAAAATCTACATATAACTGGGCCCGAACCGTCCAAGCCCATGTAATGCAAGGGTCAACTTTATAGCAAGATTTTTCTTTTAAAATAGTGTAGGGTTAGGTCTCTGCCTTCTCACCCAGACTGCAGAGATAACCTGCAAGGTAGGGTTATAGCACCTTTGATCAATGGATGACCGTTGCCCAAAAGCAGATAGCCTTGCGGTATGAGAAACGTGCCATGATGGCGGGGCTTTCTTGAGTAAATCTGGTGAAGGACTTGGGAGTAAATCTCATACAGCTTCTTTAAACTCGACCCAGCTCTCAAGATGCCAACTGCCAAGTCAGGTAGGCACATCTAGAGAAGGCTGGTGGCCTTTTTTATCAGCAGGAGAGGTTTCAGGGCTTCTGTTTGGTACAAGGTACTGCTTGACCTGCGGCAAGTGAGGAGAGGACTGGAGCTGGGTCCGGGAATACAGAGGAACTGGGGGAGCCTTGGTTATGTCAGTAAGGGAGAGTGGAAGGGGCTATTAGCTGGATGGTGAAGTCATTCTGAGACTTCTCTGAACACTTGCACTCTGATTCTTGTGAAATGAGGCACTCACACAAGGTCAGTGGACCTTATGAAGTCCTATCAAAAATACCTCCCTCGCATTGCCTGAGAAGGTTCTCTCAGCTATTCTGTCTTGTTATAAGGATTAAATAGTGTAATACACGCAAAGATTTTAACATTAAGTCTGGCCCTCTGTAGGTGCTCAGTAAGTGTTCACTGTTACCAGCATCATCTTCATTGTTGTTGCTTCACCTTTAACCAGTGAGAGACTTAATGGCTCCAAAAGCGAGTCACACTTCAGTGTGACTAGGCTGAACTTTTCCAAAGCTTATCCAGACTGAGGATTTCGAGGCAGTTGCTTCATCAGATCTTAGAAAGAGCAGATTTTGCTTGGCGCCTGGGTGGCTCAGTCAGTTAAGCGTCTGCTTTTGGCTCAGATCATGATCCTAGAGCCTGGGATCGATCCCTGCTTTGGGCTCCCTGCTCAGTGGGGAGACCGCTTCTCCCTCTCTATCTGCCTGCTGTTTCCCCTGCTTGTGCTCTCTCTCTCTCTGACAAATAAAATCTTTAAAGAGAGAGAGAGAGACTAGATTTTGCAGATAACCCTAACTGGAATGCAGGATCTGCCACTTGCTAGTTTTATGATCTGAAGTATGTTGGGAAACCTCACTTTCCTCATCTTAAAATAGGGATGATGATAATGACATTAGAATGAAGATTTAGTGAAGTAAATGAACTAGGGTGTCTAGACTACATGGTCAGCGCTCACACACAGTAGGCATTCAGTAAACCTCAGTTCCCTTCCTTCTGTCTGGGCACACAGAAGGGCAGTTTAGGTTCATGTCGGGAACGACACAGGTCAAACCCATTTCTGCTGGCCCCCATTGCATCCCAGCCCGACCATATTTCCCAGACCACCCACCCTCCTCTCTGCATGTCTCCCCTTAGCTCTTCGTAACAGCCTATGGTTACTTCCTAGAGCCCTGAGAAGCATTGGCTGATCGGCCTGTCTTTCCTATTCCCTGTAGGTTCCTGTGGCCTGAGTGTGGCTTTTCTTTCTGATTTCCTGGTACCTATCCCAGCGTGTACTTGTGCTAGGCTCTCAGTAGATGTCTCCATGCCTCCTTTAGGAAGTTCGGGTGAGCAGAGACAGTTTGGGTGATGTCCAGCCACTTACCTGTGAAACCTTCCAAGAAAATTGGAACAGATTCTGAGGGTAAATATAAAGAGGGAAACACCTGGTTAAAGCTCAGCCATCACTCTAGGAAACAGGGTGAAGCATGGGGAAGATCTCAGAAGACCTGTTGCCTCCTCAGAACACCACGTTCTAAACTCTTCAGGGTTCTCCGGGCTTCCTGAAGTCCCGTGGTGTGTATCATCCTCACTTGAAGGTCCTTTCTTCCCTCCAGAAAGCCATTCCAACTCCACCTCCTGCTTAGCTTCTCTGTGCTGCTCACAGCCGTGTGTGCGCCTCCATGGTACCCCTGGTCTGTGATTATAGGGTTATCGGTCTGGCTTCCCTCCAGATCAGTGATTTCCTGTGAGCCAGAGTCCTGTTCTCTGTCACCGTCTCTAAACAGAGCACAGACCTGACAGTCACACTGTGTGCAAAGGAGCAACTGGAGATTCTCGGCCAGGGTCTGGGAAGCCCTGCGCCAGGGGTTTTGGGTGTGTGTCATGAACCCCTGAAATTATATGGGAAATTGTCTGTATATGTTTGTAAATCCGTTTCTCTTTTGAGAGAGTCTACAGTATACATGTGATCCTGAAATGTTTTCATGATCATGCAAATATTAGAAACAAAAACCAAAACCACACTCATTTAGGGATTTTCTACATACTTGTAAAGCTTGTGTTTTAATTTTTGTTTTTATGTCTTTATGCTCCCTGGATTTCCAGGTCTGAGGTACAGCTTGGAATAGCCCACAGGCTCCATCTTGGAGCCATGGATATGGCCCTGGCTTGGGTGCTATTGCTTATATATGCTGGAGGGTCCACCTCGCTCTTCTGAGCTTTGTTGTATGCTTCATCTGTTAATTTGGGTTTATAATGCCCTCATGTGCTGCAGAAATATTGCATGATAAAGAAATAGGGGTGTGCAGGTGTTTTATTAGTTGCCCAGGCTATTGACTGCAGGATGCAAGCTTTATGCTGACAAATGTGTCATTTCTTTTTTTTTTTTTTTTAAAGATTTTATTTATTTATTTGACCGAGATCACAGATAGGCAGAGAGGCAGGCAGGGGGTGGGGAAGCAGGCTCCCTGCTGAGCAGAGAGCCCGATGCGGGGCTCTATCCCAGGACCCTGAGATCATGACCTGAGCTGAAGGCAGAGGCTTTAACCCACTGAGCCACCCAGGCATCCCCCAAATGTGTCATTTCTCATGGTGCGCAGTGCTGAGAGTGCAGTAGGTGCTCAGTAAAGATGAGATTAAAATGAATGTGGAAAGGGTTAATTGGAGTGAAAGGTTTAAAGGTTCAGGTGTCAGCATGGTCTGTACATCCTGTGGAAGGACCTTGTGTTCAGGCTTAGAATACAGCTGGGGCTGCTGACGACATGGTTTTCAAACAATAGTAAAAGTAAAATGACCATTGAGATTCCAAATCCATTTGCTTTATTTTCCAGAAGAAACTGAAGCTTAGAGAGACAGAAGCACTCCTACTTCTTTTCAGAAGGGCTTGAGTGTCCTCCTCTTTATTTTTAATGGAGACAAAAAAAAAAAAAAAACAAAAAAAAAAAAAAACAAAGAGAGAGAGAGAGAGAGAAAACCCAAAACAAAACTCATTGCCTTATATCATCAATTTGTTGTCTTTTCTTCTTAAAAATGGGTCAACATTCACACCACAGTCTTAATTCTCTCATTGAAGCCTTCAGAGGCTTGGGATCCTTAGAACATGCTGATGCTGTGCTGGACACAGGCACATTGCACTAGGGAAACTTTGTATCTCCAAAGCATCTTTGGAATGTTCTCATAGACAGGTGAGAACACTGAATATCGATTATTGCTACCACTGCTGGCTCAGCTGAGGCCCAGAGAGGTTACTGTGACTTGTCCAGGTTATAAAAGAGTGTCCAAAAGCAGGATGGAGATCCGGGTGTTCTGATTTTCCATTCTGAATAGCCACTAGAGTCTCTGTCACCAAAATGCAACTGTGCTTGATTCCGGCACATTTACTGGATCAAACTAGGAGATTCTACCCAAGGGAAAGATAGATTTTAGCTTAAGATATATTCTGCTCAGGGCTAAAAAGACTGTTTTTATATCCCCTCACACTCCAGGCCACATAGACCTGGAGAAAAGCTAAATGTCATCAGATCCCTCCTTGCCCCCCAGTAATTAACAAAACAGTAACCTGGAAATGTATTTTGCTTAATGTGTGTGTGTGTGCGTGTGTGTGTGTGTGTTGACTATAATCTATTCTTCCATTTTAACAATGTGCAGTGAGAGGAGTTTAAAATTACATTTAATCATCATTTCACAATGAGTGATAATTAAATATTACTTTTAAAGTAAGCTCTTTTTTTCTGTAATTGCATTACTTTTCTAAGGGGAGATTTTGTTTTGCTCTTTAACCTGATTGTGTGCATTTGGAAAGTACCCTAGCACAGGGTATCCGAAAACAGAAAATTCTGGCACTTTTCCCACTTTCCATTCTTTCTCCTGTATGGATGCCAGATTCCTTTGTGAAATCATCATTTGCTAAAGGTCAAGAGCAAAAGGAGGGGCATTCTTTAGTGTACAGTTACTGCTAATTAGAAACTAAACATCTGTAACCATGTCAGAGTTATTTGTATTTGAAAAGAAACATTTATATACAAGAGCCCAGTTCGGTAACATAAAATACACACTAACACATAGTGTGTGTGTTGGAGGAGTTGGGGACAGACAGATGGGGAAGCTTCCGACAAATGACTGGGCTGAGTGAGGTCATTTGCTAATTAAATCTCAAAGCATTTTCAGAGTATTTTCTTTTCTCTGTCAAGTGAAGTTTTCTCAATCTCCACCCCCACCCACCCACCATGAGCCAAAGCAAACATTTCAATGTATTTGCCAATTAAAGATTAAACATTTAATCATTTTAAAGGAAAAATAAGTAAAAAATGGGTGATTTGGCAGAACCTAGTCAAAGACCACTGGGAAATCTCTAGCTACCCACTGTAACATTAGCTCTCAGCATTTTACAGTACCATGTAAGGTAAGCTCTTCCCCATCCGTAAAGTGTGTGGTGATTGACTTATCTCACAGACCTACACTTGTAGGAGGAAAAAAATGACACAGTGCTTGACTTACCACTCCCCATAATGAAATTGTTTGGCTCATTCCAAACAGAAATTGTATAGAAATTGTGCCTGTTCTTTTATTATCATACTAAGATAAATGTCAGTGATACTCTGGGTATTAGAAACATTTCAGTCATAGGCTTTGTCCCTCCACATGCTAAGCCTACCATGGCCCAGATCCTACCAATAATTCTTTTTGGAATACTAAGTAATTTTGAAAACAAAGCAAGAGATTGTCTCTTTCTTTCACAGAGTCTACTATCTTCTAATCTTCCCCATCCTTGTCTCTGAGTGTAAGATATTTCTATGAGTTGAGTTACTTTTTAAATTGGGTAAAAGATCAGGGAGCCTTGTGAGTTCTAGATAAGAACTTATTTAAGCCAAGATCTACCGTATTGGGCCTTCCCCTCAAATAACACTATCTCTGTGAAGGCTCTCAAGTGCACAGTTTCAACAAAATGGTTGTGGGCTCTCAGATTCTGAGTGTTTACAAAGTTAAGAGGCCCTTAGATGACCTGCCTTTCCAATGACCTCTGTAGAATCTCAAAATACCACTTGTCTCTGACTTTCACTGATTTAAGAACTGGCTTTTATTCAAGCTCTTTGGGTGTGAGTCATCCCAGAGGCTAGGATTCAGTGACTTAAGGGTCCAACTCTTCTCTTGACAATAAGTTCAAGATCATATATTCTGTCATTTGTGGCACTACCCAGTCTAGCCAGACCCATTTCTCAGCCTGAAGTTCCAATGTTATTTCGGAGCCTCTGCTTTAGTCAGACCACATCTACCTGTCCCTTGAGCATTTATACCCTTTCTTTATCTCACTGTTTCTGGCTGAAACAACTTCCTGGTTTCGGCCTTCTTAGAATTATGCTTGCTTTCCTGAGTTCTATCCTTCTCGATACCACGACCTACAGTCTTATCCTCACGTAGCCATAATATGACAATCACTTGCTTATCACTTTCCCAGAATGGTCTTGCGCTTTTGGTCATCTTCTCAAATGTACAGCTCATCTTGCCAACCAGAGTATAGGCTCCCTCACAATGACTGTTTTATTTCTCTTGGCACTTACCGTTTGTTCATTTTGAGTTCCCAACGAATAGTTGTTGATTGTTGAGGAGGAAGCTGTTTTTGCTACTACCTGTTTATTGAATCATTCCCAGAGCCGATCTGCATTTATGCCTGTGATAAAACCACAGATATTAATGGTATTTACGTGAAAAGGAAAATCACCTGTAGAGCTAACAATAACCCACACATACAATCATTGGCATAAGGGAAGTATAAAAAACACTGGGAACTCCTATCTCCCCCAGCTCAGTCGTCCCATCTGGAACTAGATAGAACATTAGCATATACAAAGGCACGAATGTGGAAATGAGTATTGAATGACCTTGTGTTTTTGTCTCCCCAGATGCGGTCACTCGCCTGTCTACCGGTCCCGTGAAATGGCAGCTCGTGCCTTGGTCCCGTTTGTTATGGTAGATGAAATCCCTGCTACCATCCAAACTCTGTTGGCCCAACTCCCCAACAACACTGACCAGTGTTTCCGGCAGAACCATATTCACGGGACACTTCTCCAGGTAAATACAGTTACTCTGTGTCAAACAGCACAGGATAAAGTTTGATTTCTCATGTACTATTAGCAGGTTAAGATTTGATACACAAGCTTTTGCTTTTTTTTTTTTTTTTAAATTAACATATAATGTATTATTAGCCCCATGGGTACAGGTCTGTGAATCACCAGGTTTACACTTCATAGCACCAACATAGCACATACCTTTCCCAATGTCCATCACCCAAGATACACAAGCTTTTAACTTTATCTGTAGAACTTTTTTCTATTGCTGAAAGAAAAGGTATTTCCTAGGTTTTTTTGTTTTTGTTTTTCATTAAAAAAAATTTAAGTACAGCATCACACTGTGATTCAGTCAGATCATCTTTTGCAATAAATCCTGTTTTACATAGCAAGCTTTCCCATTCGGACTTACCGCTCTGAACCACTTAGAGTTTTGTCTTTTCCATCAAGTGCCTGCAGAACATTCTGGGCCACTCCCTGTTCAGGGTGAAGCTGTGGGCATTCCTTGAAAGAGAAGTTAGTACAAGACACAGAAGGAGAGTTATACACATCACCGGGAATTTCCCCAGCAGTGTAACACCATAGCACATGGAAAGGTCAATCCCACTTTTCTGTTTTCTCTGTGCTACAAGAAAGACTTTCTATTTTTAATAAATATACAAATATATTTATCACTTTTAACATTTCCTCTAGAAAGGACTAAAGTACAACAAATGAATGAGAAATAGACTTCTTACTGAAATTGTTTTTTTTTTTTTTTAAGATTTTATTTATTTATTTGACAGAGATCACAAGTAGTCAGAAAGGCAGGCAGAGAGGAGGAAGCAGGCTCCTCGCTGAGCAGAGAGCCCGGTGTGGGGCTCGATCCCAGGAACCTGGGATCATGGCCAAAGCCAAAGGCAGAGGCCCCAACCCACTGAGCCACCCAGGCACCCCTGAAATTGTCTATCTTAAGCCCTACCTCTTACCTAGGAAACAGATGGTACTGGTGAGATCTGCTCACGTGTCTGCCGGGATCACTCATGATGGGTCGGCATTGGAGGGGGATTTAAGTATCAAATCTTGTGCCTGGTTTGTGAGCAGAGTTGAGAGATGGCCTTGGGATCTCAATATATGCTCTAAGCTTGAGGTCTGCACTGCCGACACGAGAGGCTAGAGTGATTCAGAGTATGGGACTCTGGAACCAGACAGGCTTGGCATCCATTTCTGATCTACTACTCACTGCCTACACTTCTGTCTCTTCATTGTTTTTATTAAGTTTTTAAATTTTAATTACAGTATAGTTAACCTATAATGCTGTGTCTTCATTTTTGAAATAAGGATAATAGTAATGTATACCTGTTAGGGATTTTGTGAAGATTAAATGAACTAATGCATATCAAGTGCATAGAATAGCACCAGGTACATAATATGGTATATAGTTACTTTTGTTATTATTATCCTAGCTTTAGTGAGCCTGTTCTATAATGGACACTAATATTTTTAGTAACTGATTCCCTCTAGGTGAGAATGAATGCAAGAGAGACCTATCTTCTTGCCTTCCTTCCTTCCTTGGTCACTGTATATATTCAGCCAGTAGTTGTGGAATGCCTCCAACATACTGCTGTGTCTGTCAGAACAGTTGTTGCATTAAAGGAGTCAAAGGCCAAAAAAAGGCCTGAACTTGGGCAGTGTAGCGTGCACACGGCAAGGCCATCTGACTCATTTTGGGGAAGCCAAGGAAAGTGTCCCAGAGAAAGCAACATCTAAGTAAAGAGCAGAAAAAAACTAGCCAGGCCGAAGAGGGAGGGGGAATCCTTCTGCAGAGAGAACAGCACATGGCAAGGCTCAGGGTGGGTGAGAAGTTGACCCACCTGGGAACTGCATGCTTCAGTGGGACCAAGTTCCGGATTGGCTGGTCTTGCACTGGTCTCAGGGCCTCTTTAACCACAGGCAAGTTATTGAAGATTCCAAAGAGCTTTTGTCTACCGATACTTAACTAGACTCTAAAACAGAAAATCTTACAGCACAAGAACTCACAAGCACACATTCCATTAGTCATGATTAGAGTGATGACATCATCACACACCTTGTGGCCCCAGCAGACTCCATTGTGTACTGCACGAGAAGGAGTGGCCTAGTGGTGTTTTGGAAAGAGTTTGATCTTGCAGATCTGAAAAGAGCGTGGTGACCCCCCAAGGGTCCCAGGGCAGACCCTCTGGTCTGTGTTGTATACACTGTGGGCCTTTGGTGGTCTCTTCGGGGAAGACCCTCAGGCACTCGCCTCTCTTGGTCCTCAGTATATCTCAGTGATGAAGAGGAGACGGGGTGGTATTATCTTGGTTTTAAACGTGGGATCCTGAGGCACATACAAGTTAGGTGACTTGATTCTGTCCAGTTCTGGTGCTTTGAAGGTTAGAAGCTGGTGGTAATGAGTAACAAAGAACAGGCTTTTCAAAGATGTCTAGATTCTGCAGCTGAGTTAGAAGGGGGCTCAGATTGTCAAGGAAGGAGTGGGGATCAGCCAGCAGATTTTCTTCCCTGCAGATCAACTCTTGGCTAAATTTTGTCAGAAGCGGTAAGGCTGGAATTGCTTCTTTGGCTGTCTTGCCACTTGTACAAATGGGCCTCCCAGCCTGGTTTCCCACACGCAGCCCTAACAGGTCAGGCCTTTGTCTCACCAGTCTGCCCGGCAACAAAGCATGGTCTTCTGCTCTGTATCTGGGCTGCCTCTGATATCTCAAATTGACTTTCCTGGGACCCAAAGTGCGAAACTCCCCAGAAAGGTAAAAGCCCTGTAACTCCAGATTGGTTGTGGCTGTTGCTTTTGTTCCTGAGTGTTGGGAGGTGAAGGGCTTGTTGAAAACAGAGCAGAACAATATGGGCGTTGGGTGTTAGGTGTCATGTTCATGTTTGTCAAACAGATTCCTGTCTTTACCAAGATTGGTCTGTACCCTGGGTGAAAAAAGGAAGTCAAAGGCATGTGAAAACCCTTCTGTCGTGTCCCATTTCGGTGTCTCGTCTGTGTCGTAATAGTTCGGTTTCACTCTGTTGTTCTTTGTGAGGAAAGCTTAAGGGGTTAAGATGGGGAGGGCTTTTTTTCTCTTTCCTTTCTACAGCTTTTGGATTCCTTCTCCACATAAAGCCACCTTTGAAACCGATAAAAGGCTGCACCTGGAAAAGAGGTGTTAGGGATTGAAAGGCATGAGAATCTCCATGGGACTTTCAGAGCCAGCTAAATAAATATAAAATAGCCCTCCTCCCTTTTTTCTGAAAGGAGGAAATCATTTTGTGAAAGCAAGTTCTTTCACAGAACTTTTTCTTGAATTACACATTTTGGCTTCTTTGAAAAATATTTACATAAATATATCAAACCTCAGAGTATTTCTCTAAGATACCTTGAAAATGAGAACTATACTGATCTCTGAATTTTCTGGAACGGTTGAAGCAAGACTCAAATTATAGGACATGCATCAAAAGAAGACATGTGGGAATCAGTTTCTTAATCATTTTAAAAACCAGAGGTTTCTAATTGCAATGCTGACAGGGATAGAAGTAACACACATGAGAAAAGGTGAGATTATGCAGCCCGTTGGTAAGAGCCAATGGTAAATGACATTAAATCTCCATAAAGGCTAGATAAGAGCCATGGACATTACCTCATTTGGGAACAACACTGGCTGGCAGGGCTACCCTGTCTTTTAAGTAGAATTAACCGTCTGTTTTTGTTGCCAAAATTCTTCATGTTGGGGCCTTAACATTATTACTAGGTTACTTATCACTCCTAAGAAATCATATTGGCATTCAAAAAGTTCTCTTATGTTGAGGAAGCATTTTGGTCAACAATTACAAGGCAAGATTTATTCTGATTCTAGGGTACTTAGCTCACATTTTGGTGTTTCATAAGGAAATAGAGACCATTTTAAATAGAAACTTGAATTTTGAGGTTTTTTTTCATTTTCTGTTTTACTTCTTTTTCTCATGATATAAACCTGTAAGAGGTGGTCCCTGCTGTTTCTTTACTGAAGCTCTTCTGTGAATAAAGAGGACAGTCAAGGTAATTTGGCTTCTATTGAAGCAGAAAAGCCACTTTTGCATTTATGTGAAACTTCTAGGCAAAGGTATTCTTTTTTTCACCAGTTAATCCACATAATACCCACAGTTCTAAATATCCCTTTGCCGGTATTAAATTTTCTCAGGTTTTGCCAGCATCATCTGTTGAACACCTTGTTTAATTCTCTTACTTCTCCACCTCCTTCCCCTACTACCCAAATTTGGAGCCTTGATTTTTGCACTTGGAGAATCCTAAATCACTTTTCTGGCCATGAAGCTGAGTGGCGGTACTGCACACTTGGGTTGACAGGAAATATTAGCCAGCATGGATTTCAGACAGCCTAGGCCCACACATTTGGTGAGTTTGCGATAAGAGAAGTAAAATTAACATTTTTGAGCACCTCCTGTAGAATATAAATCACACATGTAAATTGCGTGTGCGATTTCATTAAAACGCTCAGCAATCCTGCCAGGTGTTGAGAAATCACTCCTGATAGTTGATGTGAATAACAATTTTTTCTGCCTCGGGAAACCAGACAAAGAATCCCATCTCCACTCTGTTTTTAATCCCTTGTCGCTCAGTTCTGAAAACCTGATTCGATGCTAGAAACAAAGTAAATCAGTGTTATAAAAACAGAGGGACAGAGGAAGTCAGTGAAGCCCTAAGGGGCTACAAGTAGTAAAAGACTTTCTGGGTTTTTTTTTTTTTTTAAATATTTTATTTATTTATTTGACAGATATCACAAGTAGGCAGAGAGGCAGGCAGAGAGAGAGGAGGAAGCAAGCTCCCCTCGGAGTAGAGAGCCCGACGTGGGGCTCAATCCCAGAACCCTGGGATCATGACCAGAGCTCAAGGCAGAGGCTTTAACCACTGAGCCACCCAGGCGCCCCAAGACTTTCTGTTTTTTAGTGTAGTTGACACACAGTGTTGCATTAGTCTCAGGTGTACAACGTAGTGACTCACCAGCTCTACAGGTGATTGTATGCTCAGCACAAGCATAGCTCCCATCTGTCCCATTACATCGCCATTAGGAAATTATTGTGTTCCCTGTGCTGTGTCTTTTATTCCCATGACTTCCTCATTCCATAACTGGAAGCCTGTACCTCCCACTCTCCTTCACCCATTGTGCCCATCTTTCCACCCCCTCCCCTCTGGCCACGATCAGTCTCTGTATTTACGGGTCTGATTCTGCTTTTTATTTGTTTACTCATTTGTGGTTTTTGTTTTTTAGATTCCACTACAGCATTGCACCTTCCTTCTCTCCACTCATCTCTTTCTCATCATTTCTGTTTGGTCTCTCATTTAATATTCTGAACCTAAAAATACAGAATCCTCCATTGGGACCTATGTTGTAGCCAAGTTTGAAGTTGCCATACCTGCGTCATCCTTAAGGGTGTGACAAAAACCTCTCAAACATGGACACCCACAGGAATTGTGGGCTCTGGGCCTGGGAGCTGCTGGGAACATGAAAAAGAGGTCAAGATTGCATTCAATTCAGCAGACTCAGACCCAGTTCTAGGTACAGGTGAAGACATGAGTTTGCCTTTAAGGCTCTTACCTCCGAGTCTGGGGAGCTGTGGGTTAGAAGCCAAGTGAGCCAGCTGAACCCTCAGGGACCAGGGAGCATATGAATAACAGAAAAGAAGATGAGGCAAAAGATAGAGCTGCCAGATAGGGCATCAGGCATGAAAGGAAACGGAGACTAAGATAACAGTCTGTTTTAGTCTAGAATGTTCTGTGTCAGGCATAGAGTTAGGATCTTTATGGGGGTGGGAACAGCTGGGCTGGGCAGGACAGCAGGAGGACAAAATTAGAGGCAGGTCTTGGCATTACCTTTGTGGAAAACAAAAGCAGAAAACCAGGAAAGAAAGAAAGTCAGGTCAATTCAGCCAGCTACTTTTCTGAAGGAAAAATTTCTTCAAGTTCAGGAAAACAGGGATAAGACCAACCTTCCTTAACTCTCTGTGGCAGAGAGTAGTGGAAACAAAAAGAAAATCAATGATAGAGGTAGTCTTAAGTATAAATTCTGTCGGCATTTTCTTAATATCAGGAAATGAATGTTTTTAGAAAATGTATTTTTTACTAGGTGCTGCCCCAAAACTTAGAGTTGAATTTAAAAGAATGATCGATTCCATCTTTAAAAAAGTGACCATGTAAGACCACACCTTATGCTTGAGAAATTCTATCTTTTTCACATTTCTTACAAGTACAAAATTGTGAAACATAAAGTAGAATGCTCCAGCAGCCCAGAAATAGAACACTGCTTGATAGATTCCATTTGGTGACTTAAGGTTGGCCTACGTCCATTGTTTATTTTATACACAGAAAATAAAATTTCAGAATGGAAAGTAAAAACAAAAGCATGAAATTACGCTGATGTTGTAAGTTATAAATGGATTGCTGGTCAGTGTGCTTTTTTTCTGGACCGAGTCATAAAGAAAATGCTCGCTCTGGTCACTAGTGGCCAGATTCATTCTCTCTCTCTTCCCGAGGACTGGTGTTCATGTGAAGGGAGAAAAATCTTAAGTTGCTAGGAAGGTCTCCAGTCCAAGAAGGGCTAAGGCAGCAATCCTCCAATGGTGTGCTCGCGAATGTGCCAAGTGTTTATTGATTCCTTTAACTCTCAGCAAGTCTGAGTGGGGCTGAGCGGGGCTGGAAGCTCTAGGCAGTCACCTGCAGCTGGGAGCCGTGGCATCTGTTTGTCCTGGGGTGCCAAAGAAAGATTATTTTCTGTGTGTGCCTTGACGTGAAAGGGATTGGGAAGCACTTTAATTTAAAAAAAAAAAAAAAGGAAAGAAGAGCTAAACCTTGTTAAATCTTACCTTTTGGCAATATATTCCTTTCTGGATCTAAGCCCAGAAAAGTCATTTTTAATTAAAATGCTACTTCTGAAGATGAATTAATCCTTTCCTTATACATATCGAAAGGCTTTTATTTGGTATGTGTTACTTAGGGAGCTTTCTCTGGGTGGAGGAGACAGCTTTTAGCTGCCAGGTCTGGAGCATTGACTGTAGTGCACTGTCACTGTCCCAGCCAAAAGTGCTACTGCTTTTTGTAGTGCTCTGTACTCCTGATATGCAGAATTTTTAGATTTATCTGAAGACGTGACCCCAGGCTTTTGTCACTGTTTGGGATTACAGTGGGGGAAGTAATAATGAAAAGAATATATATATACACACACGCACATGCCAGTTACTGAGTCCATATATAGTGTGTGTGTGTGTGTGTGTGTGCGCGCGCGCATATTTTGAGTGCCTGTGGAGGCGCCTCTGAGTGATTGGTATTATACCCATTGTACTAATGAGAAAACTGAGGGCAGGAAGGGTTTGACTAAACCCTTCACTAAAGCTATGCAGGGATAATTTAGCAAAAGCACAGCTGGGATTCAAAGCTTTCAAGCTTGTGTGGTTAACTGCCATGTTCTACCACTTCTCCGGATGAGAGAAGGAACATTCTAAGGCTAAAGTGACACTGTCTGAGGCCTTCAAGGTGTGGAATGAAATGGAAGTTGACATCGTCTACTTATCTGTGCATTCTGCTGACTGAGTACCAACCACATGCCAAACACTGTTCTAGATACTTGGAATACATCAGGGAACAAAGGAGATAGATCCTTGCTCGCAAAGATCTCTCCTCACAGACCTTGTATGCAGGAGGTAGGGAGACAGACCAAAGAGTAAATGATATTATAATAGAATTTATTCTAATTTGTTATGGTAAATCATATCATTTATTAGAAGGTAATAACTAATATGGACAAAAAGAACAAGCAGAGTAGGATAAAGTGAATCAGGAGGTGATTAGAGAGGAATGCAGATGGCACTATTAAATGAGGTGTCAGAATAGTCATTGTTGAAAAGGTAACATTTGAGCAAATCCCATTAAGAGACAAGGAAAACCTTTTTTTTTTTTTTAAAGTAAAACATAAACTTCTTTTCTCCTGAAACTAGGTTTGTTACACATGTCTGTACATTCAAGATTACCTTTAACTCTAAGGACATGCTAACAGAGGAGGCAGTGAGTAGTGAATAAACAAGGCCAGGAAGGATGCTTTTACTTTAGAAACTAGAATGTTCTATGAAGTCTCCATGCTATACAAGCAGATTACTGGGGACTGTGGGAAGTCATTTCCCAATATAAGCCAGTCAGTCTATCTTGGATCCCATGAGCTTAGGTAAAGAGGAAAGCATCTAATCGTATCTCCTGTTTTCCAGGATGATCTTTTCTGTAACTCTCTGGACTTGGGCTTTAGAGATGTGCAGTAAACAGAGAGAATGTGTACTTGTTCTTTTATTTAGCAAACACTGAGTGCTAATTAAGAGCATAAGAGTATGCCAGATGCCATGGAAGATACAAAGAAAAGGTAATGTGGAACACGTTCTTTACCCTCAAGAGGCTTATAAGCTGAGGCAGAGAACAAGCCATCCACACCACAAACAACTACACAAAAATGCATGGCCGTGGTGTGGGCCCGGCGTGTGGCTGAGAGCACACAGCCGAGAGGAGAGCTCAGAGAAAGCCTCGTGGGGATATTGGGTCTGGGATAAACCTTTAAAGAATTTTCTCTTGTTGGCATAGGGACTTGACGTGAGCCACAGCTCAGAGGGGGGTCATGCTGAAGGTGTCTGCGGGCCACAGTGGGTAAGCCTGTCAGGCCTGGAGCATGTTGGAGAGGTGGGCACAGGTCAGCCCTCAGAGCCCACTAACGCCAGGCCAAGCCATCTGCATGGTGTCGGGCTATGGCCTGTGTCAGGCCATGGCCTTCAAAGTGAGGTGTGCAAGATGGTAATGTGTGTGGAAGAATAGTTTGGCACGTTATCTGTCTCTCTCATCCTTTCCACTGCTTTTGTATATCAGATGTATAGTAATGTACATATCAATAGGGTAGTATGTAATTTCCAAAGAAGTAAGTATGTAAAAGCTGCACGCATATGCTTGAAGAGGTTATACCACATAAGCGGGAACATGGCCTCTGGAACCAGTTTGTCGCCACATAGATCCTAGCCCTGCTGCTTGCTAGCTGTGTTGTTTCAGGTAAGTTGATTTCTGTGCCTCCACATCCGCCTCAGTAAATGGGAAGATACCACTTTCTCATGGGTTGGTTGTGGGGGAGGTTAAATGAATTCAGACACGAGCGGTGCTCGCCATGGCCTCTGGCGTATGGTAGGCGGTCGGTGAACGTTAGCTGTCGCGGTTCCTGCTTGCTGCTGCTGCTGCTGCTGCTGTCACCACTGTCAAAGCTGGCCCCAGAAGGGGTCGATGAACCCAAAACGCAAAGACCGTTGTTGTAGATGGTGAGGGAAAGATTTTGCCCTCAGAAAAGCTGTGTTTGAGAAAAATGAGTGTTGTACATTGAACTAATGTCGTTAACAAGGTGAGGATTCCTGCTGATATGTGAGCGTGTACATAGGAGAGAAGGTAAGTTGATTTTCAGCAGTCTTGATTGTGTTCTCATGCTTCACAGAGAGCTTCCTTGGGCCTGTCAGTGTGCTCTACCTATCTGTAGGTCAGATCAAAGACTATAAGAGCTAAGATTAGTTCGGATTTTTAAGGGTCAAGTTCCTGCCTATCGAGTTGTTATTCCTTGCACCTGTTTTGTTTTGAATTACAGCCCCTCTCACAGACCCCATCACAAACCTGATGAGTCAGGAAGGGAGCACCATCACACTGTCCCAGACAAAGGAGGCTTTCCCCACTCACAGGGAGAAATTGAAGTTCATAAAGTGAAAAGCGGATATAGGATCCTCCTAGATAGATTAATCGAGCACTTTTCTAAGTTCATTTTTCATCTCAGAAGATGCAGTTTCCATCCTCACCTAGCATTAGAGTTGGGGACTTTTTATGACTAACGAGAATTCTGAACGTACTTTAAAAACACAATGTGACAAAACATCACACGGTGGACCCACCACCAGGTGTCTGTCATTTCCCAGAATCCCTATAAAATATCTGATGGTATGTGATCCTCTTACGTGCTGTGACTTGCTTGGTAGGTCTCCATCCCATGAAAGTAGCATCATTTGTTGTTTGCTTGCAGCTGTGCCAATCAAATAGGAATACCTTATTGCTTTTATCGGGGAAGCCTTTTTAAGATTGCAGAGCACATGTGCTTGTGGCATCGCCCTGGGACTTATTTAGAGCACCTAGCACGCTTTAGCTACTGAGGACTGAGCTGGCTGTTTCAAAGCACTGTGGCTGACTATAGCCAGTTTGGCAGCTGCCCAAGAAGGCTGAAGTAAAATCAGCTCATGGGCCTAAAGGAAAGTATAAATAAGTAATAAAACTCTTCCTACTTTAAGCCATATTATTGTTCATGACATTCTTCTGTTTCTCTGCACTGCATACCTCTATCCTCTCTACCCTGTCCTTCTGTGGCAGGTCTCTCGACATCAGCTGGTAATTCTTCGTTGAGAGGACTGTGCCGTGCATTGTCATATGTGTGGTAGCATCTCCCCAGTAGCTCGCCTGGAGTACCCACCCTCCCAGCTATGACAGCAAAAGTGTCTGCAGACATTTCCGCCTGTCCCCTGGAGGGAGCAGAATCGTCCATGGTTGAGAACCTTCTTTGCATGGTACCTGTGGATTTTCGCCATTATTCTGAGTGGACATGGTGTGCTATAGCTCCTTTAAATACCAGTGGCCACGGAAGAAACCATTCCTGACCCGTGAACAAATTGTGGGTCCCTAGACTGCAGTGAGCTGTGCGTGGGAATAAGAGAAGAGGAGGGGCAACATAAAACTCAGGCTAGAAATCTCAAAGGAAGCACCTTTCTTCTCTTGGTCTCTTTCTCTCTGCTAGAAAAGGGTTATTAATGTGTAAGCCAACTCGCTTTCAGATCCTAGCTTTGTATGGTTTGTTTCTTGTCCCTTTCCCAACCTGCTTCTGATCCACTTGCATAATGTGGAGTTGAAACTTATTTCTGCCCTCCCCAAACTCAAGGAGCATAATGAACTTCTAGGTTCTATTTACATAGGGGAGCCTTGGAAAATAACACATAATTAGAATTTTCTCACTTCTGTTTTTTTGAAATGCTGGTGAATTTTTATTACTGAGTATACTGGCTGTCTGTTTCATCGATTCTCTCTCAGGCTAGAGGCAACAGACTGTGAGGAAAGATCTTCTCTAGGAACAGAGGTTCAGCTGAAAACTAAACCTAGAACGTCAGAATTTTAATTTTGAGTTAAACATAAAGCTTTCTCCAGATCCGCAGATACAGACCTTAAAAAGGAAAACTGGAGGATAAAAGTAGATGAGAATGCTAAAAATACAGTGATTCTATTCGCTTTATTTTCAAAAAGCTCTTAAAAATTGTGTGTGCCCCAGATGTGCAAATGAGTAGTAAATTTGTGACTTCACTGTCAAAAATGTTACAATATATAAAAAATAAGAATTTTTTAAAACACACCCTTAATACCTCTTTTAGAAATTCTTAAAGAATTCTTATGTGTGCTTTTTTTTGTCTAAAAGGATAGCTATAGGGGTACCTGGGTGGCTCAGTCGGTTAAGTGTCTGACTCCTGATTTCAGCTGGAGTCGTGATTTCATGGTGGTGGGATTGAGCCCTTGGTCACACTCCATGCTGGGCATGGAGCCTGCTTGAGATTCTCTTTGTCCCTCTCCTTCTGCTCCCCCAACCCCTCTCTCAACCCCTCTTTAAAAAAAAATAAAAAATAAAAAAAGGATAGCTATAGATGTTAAAATGAAGCCTTACTTTCTGTTATTATTAAAAAGCAGTGTTTGAAAAAAATAAGCAAATTAAATCTTAATTGAATTTCTCGTGTTAATGTTAATAACAAGAATTTTCTGTGCCTTCTCGTCACATCAAGGGAATGTGGATGTTCTGAATGTTTTGGTAAATCTTTTTTATTTTTTTTCTTCTGATGTTTGCATGGTTAATTTATCAGTCACCCTATTAATAAGTTAATTATACATCTTGACATCAAAATACAAAGAATTAGTAAGAGTACTGAACCAAGCTAATGATACTTCTTAGGACAAACATAGGGGCAGAGGTATTCTTTTCCCCATTTTATTAAGAAACCCTTTCACCACTGTTGAATTCCTGTTTCCATTGAAATACACATTCACTGACCTCCATTTCCCATATGTCTATGACTCTGGAAAGCTACCTTTGGATAATGAATTCCAGCAAAGTTATCCATAAGCGTTTTTCCTGTCTAAATTGGTAAGAAGAAAAAATTAATCCATCTTTTGTATACTTACTTTTTTTTCAGCTTTATTAAGATACAATTGACATATATAACATTAAGTTTGTGTGCAATGTAGTAGTTTGATGTATGTATATATTGCGAAATAATTACCATATTAAGGTTAGTTAGCACATCTGTCACCTTGATTACAATTTTGTTTTTGTGGCAAGAACTTTTAAGATCTACTCTGTTAGCAACTTTTAAATATGCAGTGCAATACAGTATTGTTAAGTATAGTCACCATGCTCTTACTTCTCCAGGCCATATGCATATTATAACTAAAAGTTCCTACCCTTTGACCACCTTTACCTATTCCCCCCTCTCCTGCAACCACTACTCTGCTTTCTCTTTCTGTGAGTTTGGTTTATTTTTAGAGTCCATGTGTAATGGAGGTAATCCCATATTTGCCTTTCCCTGTCTGAGTTATCTTACTTAGCTTAATGCCCTCAGGGTCCATCCATGTTGTTGCAAATGGCAGAGTTGCCTTCTTCTTAGGGGCTAAAGAATATTCATGTATGTGTGCGGACATGTGTATATGGCACATTTTCTTTATCCATTCATCCATCAGCGGACACTTAAGTTGTTATGAAAATAGTCTTGGCTATTGTAAATAATTTTGCAGTGAACACGAGAGTGCAGATATGTCTTAAACTTAGTGATTGTATTTTTTTCAGATATGTTCCCAGAAGTGGAATTTCTAGATCATATATAGTTCTATTTTTAATTTTAATTTAATAAAGTAATCTCGACACCCAGCATAGGGCTTGAATTCACAGGCCTGAGATCAAGAGGTTGCACATTCTACCGACTGAGCTAGCCAGGCTTATTTTTAATTTTTTGAGGTAGCTCCATAGTGTTTTCCATAGTGGCTGCACCAATTTACATTCCTACCATCAGTGCACAAGGCTTCCCTTTTCTTCAAATTCTCATGGGCACTTTGTTATCTTTTTGATAACAGCCATTCTGACAAGTGTGAAGATACTATCTGATTGTGGTTTTTGATTTGCATTTCCTCCGTAATTGGCAGTGTAGAACACCTTTTCATGTACCTGTTGGTCATTTGAATGTCTTCTTTGGAGAAAATGTTCACTGAACTCCTTTGCCCATTTTTCAGTTGGATTATTTGTTTGTTCATTGTTTTGTTGGGGGTTTTTTGTTTTGAGGGTTTTTGTTTTGTTTTTTTGTTTTGTTTTGTTTTGTTTTTGCTATTGAATTGTACGCGTTCCTTATATATTTTGGATATTAACCCCTAGTCAGATATGTGGTTTGCAATTATTTTCTCCCATTACATTTTTTTGATTGTATCCTTTGCTGCGAAGAGCTTTTTAATTTGATGTAGTCCCACTGGTTTATTTTTCCTTTGGTTGCTTGAACCTTTGTCCTATCCGTAAAACATAGCTGAGATCAGTGTCAAGAAGCTTATTCTCCTAGGAGTTTTATGGTTTCAGGTCTTATGTTTAAGCCTTTAATACGTTTTGAGTTCATTTTCGTGAGTGGTATAAGATAGGGATCTATTTTCATTCTTTTGCATGTTCAAATTCAGTTTTCACAGCACCATTATTGAATAGAACATCTTTTCTCCATTAAGTACTCATGGCTTCCTTTTTTAAATATGCATGGGTTTATTTCTGGGCTCTTCAGTCTGTTCTATTGATCTGTGTGTCTGTTTTTAATGTCAGTACCATACTGGTTTGATTACAGTAGCTTTGTAATATAGTTTTACATCAGGAAGTGTGATATCTACAGTTTTTCTTTTTCAGGATTGCTTTGTTTGGGGTCTTTTGTGGCACTACAATTTTAGGATTATTTTTTCTATTTCTATAAAAAAATACCATTAGAATCTTGAGGGATTATGTTGAATCTATAGAGATGGCTTTGGGTTTTTAGCAATATTAATTAATTAATGACTTTTAATAATACCATTTCTTCCGATCTATGAACACAGGGTATCTTTCCATCTATTTGTGTCATCTTCAGTTTCTTTCATCAGTGTCTTATAGTTTTCAGTGTACAGGCCTTTCATCTCCTCAGTTAAGTTTATTCTTAAGTATTTTATTGTTTTTGATGCTATTGTAAAGAGGGTTGTTTTCTTTTTTCTTTTTCAGATAATTCATTGTTAGAGTATAGAAATTCAACCAATTTTTGTATCTTGATTTTCTGTCTTGAAACTTTACTGGATTCATTTAAGTTCTAATAGTTTTTTAGCAAAATCCTTAGGATTGTCTATCTATAAGATCATGTCATCTGCAAATAGGCACAATTTTACTTCTTTTCCAATTCATATGCCTTTTGTTTCTTTTTCTTGCCTGATTGCTCTGCCTAGTACTTTTAGTACTATGTTGAATAGGAGTGCTAAGTTGGCACCCTTATCTTACTTCTAATTCTAAGGGAAAAGCTTTCAACCTTTTACTCTAAGTATGATATTAGCTATGGGCTTGTCATATATGGGCTTTATAATGTTGAGATATGGTCATTCTGTATCCAGTTCATTGAGCATTTTTGTCATGAATGGATGTTGAATTTTGTCAGATTTTTTTCTATGTCTGTCAAGAAGATCATATGATTTTTATCACCCATTCTATTAATGTGATGTATCTTGTTGATGATTTGCACATATTGAGCCATCCTTGCATCTGAGGGATGAATCCCACTTGATTATGGTGTAAATTTTTTTTTTTTTTAAGATTTTATTTGTTTATTTTGACAGAGATCACAAGTAGGTGGAGAGGCAGGCGGAGAGAGAGAGAAAAAGAGAGAGAGAGAGAGAAGGAAGAAGGCTTCCTGCTGAGGAGAGAGCCCAATGTGGGGCTCCATCTCAGGACCCTGGGATCATGACCCGAGCTGAGGGCGGAAGCTTTAAGCCACTGAGCCACCCAGGTGCCCCAGGTGTAAATCTTTTTAATGTGCTGTTGAATTTGGCTTGTTAGTATTTTGTTAAATAGTTTTACATCTATATCAGGGATATTGACCTGTAGTGTTCTTGTAGTGTTCTTATCTAGCTTTGGTATCAAAGTAGTGCTGGCCTTGTAAAATGAGTTTGGGAGTGTTTCCTCCTCTTCGATTTTTAGGAGGAGTTGGAAGGATTGGCATTAATTCTTTTTTTTAAATGTTTGGTAGAATTCACCAGTGAAACAATCTGTCCTGGGCTTTTCTTTGTTGAGTTGGGAGGTTTTTGATCACTTATTCAATCTCCTTACTCATTATTACTGTTCAGAGTTCCTGCTTCCTGATTAGGTCTTGGTGGGTTTCTAGGCATGTTTCTAGGAATTTATCCATTTCTTCTAGGTTGTCCAGTTTGCTGCCATATAGTTGTAGCTAGAAATGCCTTTCATATTTCTTTGCTGTGTTTATTCCTGTGTTCCACTAGACCCTCAGATAATGCAGTGCATTTATTCAACAAAATCATCCAGCTCCTAGGGGAGTTCTGTCTCCCTGGCTACCCTGAACCCCCTCCTCCATGTCCCATACACAAGCCTTTGCTCTTAGACTATTAAGTTTAACCTTTGCTCTTTTGCTTCATTTGTCTTTCCTTTCCAAATTAGTAGTCCTTTTTAATGTAATAGTTATTTTTTTAAACATTTTATTTATTTATTTGACAGACAGAGATCACAAGTAGGCAAAGAGGCTGGCAGAGAAAGAAGAGGAAGCAGACTCCCTACAGAGCAGAGAGCCCGATGTGGGACTCGATCCCAGGACCCTGGGATCATGACCTGAGCTGAAGACAGAGGCTTTAAACCACTGAGTCACCCAGGCGCCCCTAATGTAATAGTTATTGAGAGAGAAGGCTCTGGAGTTAAAATTATCTGGATTCATGTCCTGGTTCATGGACAGCTTAGATTTCTCAGCCTTTGTTTTGTTCTCTGTAAAATATAGAAACAAGTAGTTTTGGGGGGATAGTTTAAAAACCAAAAGTGAGATAAAATGGAGTGACTAATGGCCAGATCTTCTATCTCCAGGAAAGAGCAGGGAAGAATATTTTTTAGGCATGAAGGGGATCTTCTGAAACTGTTTTCTAAAGCCTCCTTAGTCATAGCCTCTGTATGCACTGAGTTCAGGGGTCCCTCTGTGCAAGGGTGAGTGAATTCTCGGATCTCTCTTGAATTTAGTCTGCTGCAGGGAATTCCAAGCAAGTCTCAGTCTCCATGTGTGTTATTTTTTGTTTGGGGTTTTTTGTTTTGGTTTGGTTTGGGGTTTTTGTTGTTGTTGTTGGTTTTATTTTGTTTTTTTGTCTATTTAGCTAAATGAGGTAGACTATTGTCTTCCTGCTTTTTTTCTTTATTCCACTTTTTTTCTTAATTAGTGAAGGAGATGTATGTTATATACTTGAATTAATGGCACTCTGGAGCAGTTGTTAGGTATATACAGGTATCAGATTTTAATTCGTACCCATGTTCATAACAATAGGTAATCCTCAGGGACGCCTGGGTGGCTCAGTTGGTTAAGCAGCTGCCTTCGGCTCAGGTCATGATCCCAGCGTCCTGGGATCGAGTCCCACATCAGGCTCCTTGCTCGACAGGGAGCCTGCTTCTCCCTCTGCCTCTGCCTGCCATTCTGTCTGCCTGTGCTCGCTCTCTCTCCCTCTCTCTGACAAATAAATAAAATCTTAAAAAAAAAAAAATAGGTAATCCTCTGTTTTCTTTAGGATCTTGGTCAATCTCCTATTTGAGATGCCTTGTTAATCTTAATAAAGTAAACTTTCTCATGAAGGGGATAGCTTTCATTAACTTTCTGAGAATTACATTTCCAAAAAAAGATCTAAAGTTGTGTAGTTATTTTTTTTATATCCAATGGATTTAACAGGTTTTTAAAATTGTGACTTTGAAAAATTTATAAGTGTCAGAAAATTCCATCACCTTTGTTAATCTTCAAAGAAATCAGTATAATTAACATCTTAAATGTGCTTTTTGACGTTTTTCTCCTTATTCACTACTTAAGCCTTTAAAAAGTATCTTTATTTCACACAGATGGTAAGACAGATTTTACTTGTAAGTTTAAGTCAGTTTATAGCAGATAGACTTTATGCTTTTCCTTTCTTCTACTACAGGATATATAGTAATTTTTATATCTAACACATTGTTTCTGAACTGCAGTTTCTTGTTTTATAATTGATTTTTTTCAAGGATGTGAGACACTTCCTAATCCAGTTAGCAAGCTGTTTTTTTCATACTGAAAAGCAATATTCATTGATCATTGATCAGTCTATTTGAGAGAAAATTCTGCCATCAGGTTTGATGTGTATTTAGAGAACAGAGATACAAGGCAGTCATTTGTTTTAAAATTTATGATTGAACATATGCTTGCGTGTGTGTGTGTGTATGCACTCAGAATTAAGGTGCTAGAGACTCAGGTCCATGTTCTTCAAAGAAAACCCTGATAGTAAATTACAGATGTCATATAATCCACGGCCACTGAATCAAGAGTTACCAGGTGGTCGATTTCTGAAGAAAATCAGTATCAGTGCCCTTCATTGTATAATGTCTAAGCAGTGCCAAGGCTCTTGCTCAGGCTGGCACTTCTCCTCCAGACTCCAGAGGCTTATTAGAAAAAGAAGAAGGACCATAGTGTTTTGCAAATGTGTCTTTTATTTTTTTCCTTTTTTTTTTTTTTAAGATTTTATTTATTTGACAGAGACAGATTACAAGTAGGCAGAGAGGCAGGCAGAGAGAGAGAGAGGAGGAAGCGGGCTCCCCGCTGAGCAGAGAGCCCGATGCGGGACTCGATCCCAGGACCCTGAGATCATGACCTGAGCCGAAGGCAGCGCCTTAACCCACTGAGCCACCCAGGCGCCCCCCTGAAAATGTGTCTTTAAGATTCACTTCTTCTATTGGGAATGAAATGTATGATTTACTTTGTTAGTCTCCCTTTGTCCTAGCTTTTTCTTCTTTGTGGTTTCTCTAATGTTTGCTCTTTCTCCCTCCTGAAGAACAGCAGGATAGAGATGCTCAGCTCCCAGATGTCTAGTCAAATCTCAGCTATCACTGCATCGGTCACAAGTCTAATCATTTCTAAATTCACACAGAGAAGGTAGAGGTGGCCTGTATGTGTGTTGGGGGGGTGGGTAGTGGAGGCCTAAAAACATCTGCAGTTTAATGTAAAACAGAAACAAGCAGGACACCAAAAAGTCCTCCTCAGAGTTGTCTTGAAATGAGTATGTTTCATTCTTTGGGTATAGGTTTAAGGACTGACACATTTTCATGTTACTTTTTCATCCCTGGTTGAACTTTGAAAGGTGGAGCAGGTTGCTGTGGAGTGGAATGAGCACTCAATCTTAGAGGTCAAGCCCAGGCTAGAGAGCCTTGTCGCTCAATGGCAACACCAGACCAGCCACATGGATGTGGCCACGGCCCGACAGCCCAAATCAAAATCTGCATTTTCAAGAGTTCCCCAGTTCAACTCATACGCTCATTAAAGTTTAAGAAGTACTAGTTGAAATAAGGGTTTTCCAGGATTTTGTAGTGGGCCTATAACCCAAAGTGTAAAATAATTATCCGTAACAAATAAATAAATATGGGAGAAGAGACAAATCTCCCATGCAGAAGAATTCCAGATAATTTCACGTAGCTGCTCGTCTTCCCACAAGCCTTTCTCCGGAAAGTGAGACTTCACTTCCCTTCCCTCATCCCTTGAGTGTGGGCTGCACAAGGTGACTTGCTTCCACAGATGGTGGGGGAAGAGGGAGATGAGAAAAATAATTCCACCATGGGGAAGTCTAGCAAATACCACCTCTGAGCTCTGTGATCAGCGTAACTTCAGCAGTGATAAGTCATGATGAGTTCATGTAATGTACCCTAGTTATGATGCAGGGAGAATGGCATGTCACCTCAGTGGTCTTCCTCCCCAAAAGCTATAATCATTGTCTAACCCACAGGGGGTTGGGGGGGGGGGAAATTGAGGGACTTATTACAAATATCTGATTGGTACTTCTTAAAACTATTAAGATCATCAAAAACAAGGAAAATTTTCATCTGAGAAGCTGCTACAGACCAGAGGAGACTAAAGAGATAGGATAATTAAATGTAATGTGGTAATCTGGATGGGATCCTAGAACAAAAAGGGGACATTAGCTAAAAACTAGTGAAATCTGAATAAAGTATGTGGAGTTCAGTTAACAGGAGTATACCACCTACTTCCTTAGTTGTGACAAATATATCATGGTAATGTAAGGTGGTAGCAATAGGGGAATTGTGTGAGGGATGGACTGGAATTTTGTTCCATCTAAAACCCACTGCTAGGGTGCCTGGGTGGTCCAGTTGGTTAAGTGTTTGCCTTCAGCTTCGGTCATGATGTCGGGGCCCTGCATCAGGCTCCCTGCTTTTCTCCCTCTTCCACTCTCCCTGCTTGTGCTCACTCTCTCTCTCTCTCTCTCTCACACACACATAAATAAAATCTTTAAAAAAATAAAAATAAATAAAACTCACTGTAGTACATCACTTTCTAGTGCTCTCCGTTGGAAGAGCAGCTTTTCTCATACAATACAGTGATGGGTAGAGGTAAGCATGCTGTGTCCTCTAGATCGCCAGAGCCTCTGTGCTGGATGTCAATAATAACTGACATCGGGCTTCATTCTAGTGTGTTACTCGGGCCTTGGTCAGAACCCTTACTGTTGACTCCAAGCAGTGTTAGTTATTTTGCTTCTAAGTGGGGTAGAATTAGGCTTCATTCATTTAACACACGGCCTTCAGTGACTGAGACTGCATGTTTAGAGTATGGATCTTTGTCATTGACTTGGGGGCATCCTCGTAAATCCCTAGCACCAGATTCATTTTGGGGAAAGAGACATTAGTCTGTGTGCATTCATTCAGCTGTAGAATCCTAGAGAACATTGAAAATGAACTGAGCTAATTGGAGACAGATTTTGAAGATGAGGTGGCTTTCACTTAAAAAAAAAAAAAGTTGGCTCAACTGTTTCAGGTGCGTGTAGAACACAAACCATCATCAGAAGGATCTTTTTTAAACAGGGGGGACTCTTTAGGAGTATACACACCAGGATCTGTGTCCTTCGCAGTCTAAACAGCAGGTCTGCGCTCCCTGAACGGTATCTTTACACACACCAAGTAAAGCGGAAGAGAGCCCCGTGGGTTGTGTTTCGAGTCCTCGGAGAGGACAGGCGGAGAGAAGGGCTGTTCTGTTTTCTGCAAGTACAACTTTAACCCTGCCGTCAATATTGGCTCTGGGGGGCGTTTCACAATGTCCCTCCAGCGTCAGGGGCCCTTTTGAGTCTGCAATGGCTTGCAGTTGGGTGATGTTTCTCTTGTTGGGTTGTGAACACTGACACGGATTTCACAAAACTCTTGCAAAATGCTTTTGCTTGCTTGTGCTTTATTTCGTCCTTGTTCTTGGAGACCTTCCTGGCACAGGCCCTGTGCCGATTTTCCTCTGCTGTCTTACTGCCGTCAGCAGTTCTGTAACAGGATTAAAGGGATACCTCAATTCCCCAAAATAGACAGAAGTTCAAGAGGTTTACTGCCCAGCAGAGGGAAGTCAAAATAACCAGCATTATATTCTTTTGGCATACAGATTTCCAGTTTCCCACGTTGGGACCTGGTACATAGAAAATGAAAACAGTTACATTTTCCTCAGTGTCAGATTCCGTTGATGCTCACTCTATTCACTTTAACTCTTTCTCTCTCTCTCTCTTTTTAAGATTGATTTATTTGTCAGAGAGAGAGAGCGCACAAGCAGGGGGAACAGCAGGCAGAGGGAGAAACGGGCTCCCTCCTGAGCAAGGAGCCCGATATGGGACTCGATCCCAGGACCCTGGAATCATAACCCGAGCCCAAGGCAGACACTTAACCAACTGAGCCACTCAGGCGTCCCTTTAACTCTCTTCCCTATCGGAAAGAATGGGCTATATGGTGGATTCACCTTGGATGTCTTCCAGTGACTGAAGTACCAGGTGACCATGATAAGAGTATAAATAAGACACGGACCCCAGTGTGTTTACCATCTTAAAACTAAAAAGCATAAAGACAAGATACTGTGTTTTCTTATAGATACTTCATTCCTGGTTAGTATATACAGGTGTAATCTCGTGTGGGTTTGTTGTTGTTGTTTGTTTGTTTGTTTGTTTGGTATTAAGTAGGTTAGATGCCCAGCATAGAGCCCAACATGGTGCTTGAACTCATGACCCTGAGATCAAGAATCAAATGCTTAGCCAACTGAGCCCCCCAGGTGCCCCATGCACTGTTTGTATTGCTTGGTTCTTAGAGTCTCATTGACATACTGGATTATTGTGTGGAGAGGGGATGGTATATGGAAGGAGGGTTGGGATCGAGGCAGACCTGGCTTAACATACTCCTCCATTTTCTAGATATTTGACCTAGGACAAATCACTTAAATTCTAAACTGAAGCTTAACCATTTGTTAAAATAACGGTATCACAGGCTCCTGGGTGGCTCAGTTGTTAAGTGTCGGCCTTTGGTTCAGGTCATAATCCCAGGGATCGAGCCCTGCATCACCTCTCCGCTCAGTGGGAAACCTGCTTCTCCCTCTCTCCCTGCCCTGTTTGTATTTACTCTCTCACTGTCTCTCTCTGTCTCTGTCAAATAAATAAAATCTTAAAAAAAAAATAATAATCATAACACGTAATTTACAAGGTCGGCATAAAGAATAGAGATGTTATAGGCACAAATTCCCAAATTGTCATAATGTAGTTTCTTAATAAATGGTGTCATTTATAACTCTAAGTTTAAAACTATGTTATGCAGATAACTTAATGTCACTGAGGAGAATAAAAAAATAAATGAAAAGCTATTGTACAGGGTTTTGTTTTTGTTTGAACGTTTGGTTTTATTGTCCCAGGTTTATTTGTTGAAAAGTACATCTTATCTCTCCTGACAAAGAAACTGTCTTTGTCATATGCTAAGTTTCGGTATGCAGCTGTTTAGTCTGTTCCATTGAAAACTGTGTCCCCTTATACACCAGTTGCCCATAGTAGCCCTATATAACATGTCTTTTGTTTGTTGGAGACTAATTGCCATTCATTACTTGTTCAGTACCCTGCGAACTTTAAGTCAGCGTGTCTAATTCTCCCATCTTCCATTCTGTTGATTATTTGTATTTTTTGCTGGGATCACATTAGATTTATACACCCCCTTATTAACTATACATACATCCTTATTATGCTACTGTCCAGTTTCACAACGTGGTATGCCTTTCCATTCATTTGTCTTTTATGTTCCTCACTAGCATCGTATTTTAAAGCCTTTTTTCAAGTAGAGTTTATGTTCTATTTTTATATTTCTTATGATTGTTATTATGACTACTTCCCTTGTGTTTTATCTTCTGACTTGTGCTCTTTTTATTTTTGAAAGTGACTAATTTCCACACATGCACTTTGTAATAATACTGTTTGGCATCACTTATATTGTGCAGAGTCTGTGTCAAACACTGTTTTATGTACTTCATATATTTATTTATTAAATCCTCAGAACAGTCCTGGAAAGTGAGTGCTCTTTTACAATGAGAAACTGAAGCTCAGAGAAGTGAAGTAACTTACCCAGAGTCACAATGCTAGCAAGTGGCAGATAAAGGGTTTTTGAGAGCCCGCACTCCTATAAGTTCCAGACTAGACTGTACTCAGTCACCTAACCCTCATTTGTAATAACATCATTTGGAAGCCTCCTTTGTAATATCTTTTCTGTTGAATCTCTTGAGTTTTCCCCAAAGATATTGGGGATAGTGATAGGACTGAGAATCACAGAGATGTCAGTTCTTTCTCCAAATTTAAACATGGCTTTAATGCATTCCAACAAAATTTTCACTTGACAATGCAATTAAATTCATATGAAAGACCAAATAGTTAAGAGAATGGACAAAATCTTTTTTAATTGGGATTATATTGAATCTTTAGAGCAACCTAGGGGAGAATTGACACTGTTAAAGTATAATTTTCATGAAGGTAAAATCATCACTTGAAGGCAAGTATAAAATAAAGATGTGTAAAATAAATTATTGAACCCATTAATTAATCAGGGGACAAGAAAGAGATATAATCAGTTCAAAGAACAGCTAACAAACTAGGATATTTATAGGCAATTTAACAGAATGTTAGGGTAAGATTGCTAATTAGATATGAGACAGTTTAGTGTCCAGCAGATCATAAATCTTTGGGGTCATCTGTTCCACTAGAGAGAAATTATTATTATTGTTTTTTTTTGTTGTTGTTGTTGTTTTAAGTAGGCTGCATGCCCAACGTGCCGGCTTGCACTCGCAACCCTGAGATCACATGCGTCATATACTCTACCAACTGAGCCAGCCAGGTGCCCCAGAGAGAAATCATTTTTGTCTCCACCTCACAAAAGCCTACAAATTCACAAGTAACTTCACTAAGTCTAGGACCTTTAATCAGTAGCAAAAAAGGAGAAATCCATCCTTACCCCTCCCTACGTTTCATAAATTAAGCCACGCCCATTTGTTTACATATTTTTTGTGGTTGCTTTTATACTATAATGCCACAGTTGAGTGGCTACACAGAGATCGAATGACCCAGAAAGCCTGTTATATTTATGCTCTGGCCCCATACAGAAATGTTTACTAAATACAGGGCTCCACAACATTTGGATAATGCATCTTACACATATTTTGTGAGGCTTATCCCAAGATATTTCATGTTTTTGATACTATTAAAAATGATGGAAAATTTTGAATTCTAAGTATTCATTGATAGTATTTAGAAAATACAGTTAATTTTCATATATTGACCTCATATTCTGAGACCTTGCTAAACCTGCTAGTTTTATAGCTCTGTAAAATAGACTCTTCAGTGTTTTGTTTTGCTGCATTGATAATCGTCATCTTGAAATAAAACAATTTTATTTGTCTTTCCAGTTGGCATGTCTTATATGTTTTTGCTTTATTGAATTGGCTAGGACCTCCAATATAAGTTGAGTAGAAGTAATGAGAATGGACATTCTTAATTTTTTCCAACCAAGGGGGGAAAGCATTCAGCCTATTATCATCGCATAGGATATTAGCTATAGGTTTTTTTCTAGATGTGCTTTATCAAGTTAAGGAATTTCCTTCTATCTCTACTTTACTAAAAATTTTTACCAGGAGTAGATGTTGAACTTTGTCAAATGTTTTTAGTGCCTCCATTGAGAGAATCAGATTTTTTTTTAATGGGTTGATATGGCAAATTACATTGATTTTCAATACTGAACAAACCTTGCATTGCCGAGTTATAAACCCATTTCTTCTTGATGTACTATCCTTTTTCTTAATTATTTGGTTTGACTGCTAACATTTTATTAAGGATTTTTATGTCTAGAAAATTTTTTTAAGAAAGATCAACTTGCCACATAAGCATAAAACACAATATAAGGGTACATTAATATTTATAATAATTGTACATTAATAAATAGTATAGTACCTAACTCATCATTACAAAGAAAGATCAGAGGACAAAATGGGGAAACAGACCCTCATATATATGAAAGGTATATTGTAAAGGTTCTATTAGTACTGTAAAGGTCACAGTTTTTATAGGGATTCTGAAAATGTTGGGCTTTTATTTTACTCTTCGAATCACCATGTGTGATTTAAACTATACATGTATAATGTACTTTAAATGACCACACAGACATGTCAGGGTTATCTCGTTCACTTCCATAGCATTTGACCTTAAACCCTCGATAGAGGTTTGTTGCATAAATGAACTAGATTAATGTTGTTTTTCAAAAATCCAAAGGATATGATAGTGTTTCCTCTTTTCCTCCATATTTTCCTACTGGTAGGTTTGGAAACGGGAGTTTCTGGGGTTATCTAAAGATTTTAAATACTTATTAGACTAATGTTCTACTTTTCATCATATTGTCAGATTGGAGGCTGAACTTTCTAAGACTTTGAGGTAAAGTTTGGATGGCCATTTTTTTGTGATAAGCTACAAGGAACAAGGAAGCTTCAGCAGAACAAGGAAGCTTCCCTCTGTCAGCTATATTGACTTGGTGGAGACTGAGAACCTGCACCCCTGCAATGTAAAATTCTCAGAGAGGTTAGAAACTCCTGACTTTGGAACTCCAGGTTTAATGGCTGCATCACTTCTCAGTTTATCCATTAAAAAAGTGAGACTTTCTCGATTACGGAAGAAGCCTCGTTAATTTGGATTTCACTATTTTAGAGTTTTGTTTTTTGTAATTCTTACATGACTACACATAAATTTATTTTTCTCCATGAATGTCCGTAACAAATTAATCTTCTGAGTTTATTCAGGGTCATCTTAACAGTTAACACTATTTGACATTTATTTGTGTTCAGTATAGTTCATGTTACTGACAAGATTAAATAATAGACCAGCAACTCTTTAAAAAACTGTTGTTATTTAAACAGATTTCTCCTGCGTTCAGACTGGTCTTTTCCCAATTATTTTGTATGCAGGAAGTGTTGCTGTTTCTGAGATATTTGCCATTGATATGTACACTTTTGTTTAACTGAGCACATCACCATTGTAGCCTACCAGGGAAGAAGTGTATATGATGAGGAGGTGATACCAGGCAGTTAAAAGGTGGGAGAATGTGTTTGGATGAGTGGTGACAAAAACCTAACACCTAGGGACGAGTTATCTCAACCATCAGAAATCCAGGATGAGTTGTATATCCTGGGCCTGGGTTTTATAATCCATCACTGGCTTGGGTGGTAGATATTTAAACAATGGAGAGAGTTAGCACATAAACATAGCTGCTAAAATGACAAGTGATTTCTTAGGGTACCAGGAAAAGGAATCATAGTGGACCTTTTTAGCAATTAAGTGACCAAAAAATTGTGGAGGTTTGGAAAACAGACTGAAGTGATTTGGTCCACAGTCAGTAAAACAGTTTTAGTTGGAAAAACTGTAAAGGTTTAATTCATTTTGTTTACTGAAGGATTGATGTGTTCAGGATTGAGTTAAAAAAAGAATCAAAAGAGTTTGAAAATCAGAGTCAATGCTGTTGTTTCTCCTTTATACCAAAAGATGTATATTTTGGTCGTTTATTGTCTAAATTTTTGTAAGACCATTTTTACCGTATATTTTTTAATATAAAATGGCAAATTATTTATATTTCTAGAGGTTCTCCTCCCTCTACAAAAAGCAAGTGCTGCTGTTTGTTGTATTCTGAACACTCAGATCTGCTCTTAATGTTTTTTAAGTCAGTGTGGGAGATGGGAATTCTATCATTTAACCACCAATGCAGAGGAATGTTATAAGGGACTTTTTAGAACAAATGTGATAATTTATAATAATCTTAAATAATGAATCATTTGTTGAGCAATCTTATAAGTAAAAGCTATAATTAAGCCAGATATAAAAATTCATAAGCTTTACACTTCAGACTTGGCACTTTTAAGTTGTATTTCAGTTATTAAAAAAAACTTGATTAGGCATAGTGGTCAGGGATTAGGAATTGTATGTGATAATTTGGGGAGTTACATACTTTATAATTTTATGGAGAGGATGTTCTTCATTTTGAAAAGTTCCTCCAGGGACTGAAGTTTGTGGTTCATTACAAACAGGGAGAATCTTTATAAACTCCGTCTTCAAATCTCTATATAGACCAGTAGGCACGATTGAAGTCCAGTGGCTGAAAAGAGTATGTTATGGTCATGATTTTCAGTGTTCACTTCAAAGCAGAAATGCAGGATTCATTAATCCTATCCTTTGATTGTGATGTTAGCTCTTTTGTTACTGTCGAGTTTACCTTGGCCCGAGTGCTGGCAGCTAAGTGGCCCAGTGAAGATGACTGGAAAACATTAACTTGTTATTGTTAGTTGACATCCTGCTAAGGTTGATGGGAAGTCGAGTTTATAAATAGCCTGGTCTATGCACTGATTTAGAAATCTGCTCAGTTTCAGGGATAGATCTCATCATACGGACCATTCATTGTTTACCTTTGAAGCTTTTTATTTCACAGAGGATGGATTCATCCCTTTGAAAAATGTAATACCAAACGAACGTAGCTGTGATTACACCCCCACTAAAATTGCTGTTTTCAGTGTTAACTTCTTGAATAAATTGGCTCCATATTGTTTGTTCAACTTTATTTTTCTGGATATCATACAAATAGTAATCTTGCACTTTTTTGAAAAGGCCCTACATTCTCTTCTATTTGCTATAATTTATATTTTAACCTAGAATGGCTTTCATGTTTTGAAGAAGTATTTTTTTTTTTAAAGATTTTATTTATTTGAGAGAGAGACAGTGAGAGAGAGCATGAGCGAGGAGAAGGTCAGAGGGAAAAGCAGACTCCCCATGGAGCTGGGAGCCCAATGCGGGACTCGATCCCAGGCATGATCCAGGATCATGACCTGAACTGAAGGCAGTCGTCCAGCCAACTGAGCCACCCAGGCGCCCCTGAAGAAGTATGTTTTGAAAGAAGCACCCCTCACCATTTGCAGTGTGAAACTTCTGTTAGTTTCTGAGAAGTATTCCTGTGTGTCCTCGCCTGAAAGTAAGCCTGCTGCTCGAATTTTTACGCTGCACTATCAGGTGCAAATCATCAACTCTGAGATCTCCCCAGCATGACGGCGGAAAGAACACAGGGTCAAAGCAGTAATCCTGAAAGGAAGTTGACTCTGTTATGAGAAATCTAGGCAGTCAGACAAAGCATAACAATAGTGTCAAGAAATCTGACCAAATCGCTGAATAATTGCCTTCCTCTTTCAGGTCAAGAGGCAAACCCTAAGTTTGCATTCTCATTCTCATTAACCTGATGATGAGGGAAGGATTCAATACTACCCAGGTAGACTCTAAGACACGCAGTTTTTAGGGTTTTGTTTTGTTTTTCTTTGAGTTGGGTGGTGCCTTTACTGATCAATCGGCAAAGTTTTAATTAAGTTCTAATTACATGCTCCATACTGTGGTAATTAAGCATCGGGAGACTATAATATAACAGTGTAACTTCATCCCCAGAATCTTGCAGTGTGACCGACAAAATACAAAATCTGAAACCAACAGTTTGGCATGCAGAATCACACAGTATTTAATTTTAAGTAACTTTATCAGCCTAGTTGGAGTAGGTAGAAACTTCATAACTAAACTCTTAATAATTTAGGTCATCTGGCTACTGTGTCTTCTGACCTCTGGCTATTAGGACATTGATAAAAACAAAAACAAACAAACAAACAAAAAAGTCCAGGATCTGACAGGCTGTCACACGTTTCTCAATTTTACCTGACAGAGGAGTTACTGGAGCACTATTTAAAATACAGGTTCCCGGTCTCTTGTCATGAAAAGGTTTAGTGTGTGGATCTGAGACAGGACCCCAGAGTCTGCCTTTTTAATGTGTGGCACAAGTGATTCTTATGATCAGCCAAGTTGGGAAACCATTGGGTTGAGAGTAGTTCGGGGTCCAATGGCCAAAACTGAGTTAATATAAGAGACGAGTGATTGTTGTGTCAGGTCGAGGCAGTAACAGATTTATGCCCCAGTGATGGCTATTAGATGTCACTGGGGGATTTGCCACTGAGATCAAAGGACTGTGAAAAGCAGTAAGAAAATCTTGAAATTTCTAAGGTCAACTATTTTAATGGGCCAGAAGTGTTCTGCACTTCATTGCATCACTTATTTGTACCCCAAACCAGTTCGGCTCTAGAAGGGGTGCTTCTCCTGGTCATTCATGTGGGAGCAGGAAGGCAGACATGAGTAAGGAGGAAGCGTTTGAAATAGTAGCTTGGCAGATGTGAGGAGAGACTCTTCCAAGTTTAAAGGGCAGCTGGCAAGACTGCCCAAAGGCAGGAATGGAGGAAGCAGGAGACCAAGGGAGCTATGTGGTAACACAGTGTTTTTTGGTCAAGATCAAGGGGTGTGAAGTAAGGGTTGTGGGAAACCAGGGCAGAGATAACACTAATAACTGCGCATGGGACACATCTTCTAAGTGTCAAGGAGGTCAGCCGTGCACACTAACCCTGGGTCCTCCTTGCGAGGTCCTCACCCAGAGCAATAGAGGGAGGTTGGTTATATTGTTTCAGTTTTACATCTAGAGCCCAGGTGTTGCCGGAGGCTTTGTCCCAGGTAGTGAACTAGAGAAGAAAGTAAGAACCAGAGCCAATAGATTTTCTGTCCTGTGGTGTTAGGTTGGGTAAGAATTGGGGGGTTGGAGAAGAGCAGGAAAAGACAATCTTGTTGATTTGAGTTGGTGAACGGATCTCAGCATTGGGAATTGGGGAAAAAAGTTATCAAAAAGTTAAAAAAAGGTGGTCAGTGGGGATACCGAAAGGGGGCTGAAAATGTTGGGAAGTTTTTCAGCTGTGAGCAGAGAAAGGAACTGTTGAATGAGAAACTGAGGTGATGGTTCACAAGTGTGTGAACAGAAAAGATGTTTGTGTCTCCTTCAGGGGACATACAGATGGCATGCTGTGCTGACCATTGTAATCGTCTCAACTACATTTTCCCTAAGAAGCATAATACTTGAAAAATAGTTTGCAGTGGAGAAAGTAAAAATGAAACTTTGTCTCAGAATTAGTCTATGGTGGTGGCCTTTTCCCTTCTCCATAGTGGTAGAGAGACTAGGAAAACAGCAGACACTAGGAAGGCAGCAAAACAGATCTTTACTATCTGCTCATACGTCCGGTGTCTCAGTGTTCCTTGAGAATCATTCCTTTACAGGTAGTGTAACCTTATAGCTCGCCTCGAAGGATACATTTAGCTATTTCTAATTAGCACCTGATGCTAATTTTTTAAAGGATTACAAGGAATCAAAATGTGGTTCTAAGAGTATCTAATTAATGCAAGCTCACAATACTAATCGGTACTTGAAAGTAAATGTGTAATTCACCCAACAAGGCTTTTTAATAGATTAGGAACTCTCTAATCAGAGAATTTACAACATATCCCAGGAATAACATGACTATAATACAATAATATTGAATATCAGGGACTTGAATATAGGGAATCTTTTAAAAATTTGTTTCTTAAATTTTTGTGATAATATACACATGAAGTTTACCATCTTAACCATTTTTTAAATTTTTATTATTATTTTTTATTAACACCATCTTAAACATTTTTATGTGTTCTGTTCAGTAAGTCTGTTCACATTGTTGTGCAAGTAACCTCCAGAACTTTCTCATTTTGCAAAATTTGCAAAAATTGAAGCTTCATACACCGTAAAACAACTCCCTACTTCTCCCTTCCCCGCTGTCTGAGTTTGACTACTCTTAACAGCTCATATAAATGAAATCAAATGCTATTTGTTTTTTAGTGACGCCTATTTCTCTTTTCATAGTATCCTCAGTATTCATCCATGTTGTAGCCTGAGTCAGGAGTTCCTTCCTTTTTATGGCTGAGTAATATTCCATTGTATGGATATGCATCCACTATCCATTCATTGGCCATTGAACACTCAGGCTGCTTCCACCTTTTGTTGTGAACAATGCTGCTACGAATATGGGTGCACAAATACCTCTTTGAGACCTTCCTTTCAGTTCTTTTAAGTATATATCCAGAAGTAGAATTGCTAGATCATATATTTTAAGAAATTCAATGTTCAGTTTTTGGAGGGACTTCAGTACTTTTTTTTCCCATTGAAATGTACAGAATCTGGGGCACCTGGGTGGCTCAGTCTGTTAAGCGGCTTCCTTCGGCTCAGGTCATGATCTCAGGGTCCTGGGATCTTCTTCTTCTAATGCGCCAGCAGACTCTCTGCTCCTCAAGGAGTCTGCTTCCCCCTCTCTCTCTGTCTGCTACTCCCCCTATTCTCACTCTCTCTCTCTTTTTATCTGCGTCAAATAAATAAAATCCTGAAAATAGAAGTAATGTACAGAATCTTAATTTCTAGTTTTAATTAGACAGTAAGGAACTTCACTGGGTACCTTGATGGTCTGTTTCTGGGCCTCATTTTCCTCTAATATTAAGAACTAGTGGCCATAAACTTTATACTTTCTCATTGACATTCCTCCACTGTGTCGTGGGTATCTTCCCTCCCTACCCACCCGTATACCCAGTTCTAGTAAAACAATTAAATCATCTGTTTTTCACTGAAATTTTTTGGGAGACATTAGAAGTAGGAAGACCCAGGTAGTCACAGAGGATAACTCCCAACTATGGATGCAACTCCAAATTTTGTTATCTGTGGGTTTCTCCTTATTGAAACCTCACATTCTTCAGAAAATGGGCCTTTGTTTCACCCCACCTTACTTAGATCTTTTATTAACTGAATCTCTGTGTTTATAGTTTACTAGACAGTAATTTTCATTTGTTGGTGTTTTGCTTTTTAAGTAAAATTGATTTTATCTTTTATTTAATATAGTTATCTAGAACCCACCTGACTTGCTAAATCTGTGCCAAGCTAAGAAATAAAAGAGTAAAAAACTGCTTGAGAACTGCCTATTAAATATTGCATTTTCTCTCAGTGGGCATGTGTCCTGGAGGGAACAGTGAGATGTAAGTTGGAAATGTATGATCTCTTTAGTGTCTCTGGCTATGCTGGATATGATTCAAGGCAATTTTTACTGTACGCAACGTTCACCTTAACCTCTAGCTTTAGAACCTACTCCCACCAAGGATGTGACGATATTGTACTTGAATGCTGTCTCCTCAAATAAATCATAGACTCCAAAGGAGTAGAAATTACCATAACTTGCACCCATGTTGGGCCAGGAGATGATGCCTTTTCATCTGAGCAAATGAGAATTCTGCTCCATCCTCTGACCAAGCCTTACAAGCCTGGCCCTCTGCTGATCTTCATGTTCTCAGTCAGTGGCCCTACCATTCACTCAGTTTTTCAAGGCGGAATCTGGGGATCAAGTTTTGATTCCTTCCTTTTCTTTGGCTCGACATCTAATCCACCAGGATCATCTGCTTCTCTGCTTTTCATCTCTGTACCACCACCCTTGTCCAAGCCACACTCATCTTTTGCTTAGACAATGGCATTTGTCTCTGCTTCTAATCTTGCCCCCTTTAATCTCTTTGTGTAGGACAGAAGGACCTTTTTAAAACACAGATGAGATTAACTTAATTCTCTGCTTAAAATCCAGTAGTCATTTTCCATCACACTAAATAAATCCAGACTTCTTAAAATAGTTTATAAGTGCCAAAATGACCTGACCGGCCCTGCTTCTCCAACCTCATCTCAGGCTGCTTTCCTCCTTTCTTTCAACCCTAACCTCGTGAATCTTCTTCTAATGCGCCAGCATTGTCCTGCCCCAGGGCCTTGGTACATTCTCTTCACTCTACCTGAGGAGGCTCAACTTCCTCATAATACTAACATAAGTTCAGCGTTTCCATTTGTTCTTCTAATGATAAAATGCCCACTATTCTCCAAAGTTAAAGGCAACCCTCTGGTCCAGGTGAGAAATCTTCCCCCTCTCCCATTTCAAAGATTTGTGAGTAAACATCTTTTTCATGATAGCTAAGATTCTGCCAGTTACGGAGACAATGATTTATTCTACTAAGAGTCACCATTAATTTTAAGAAGATTGGAACTAACCACTATATTGCGTTTTTTAAAGAAAAACATCAGGATTCTATAGAATTTAATTATAATTTAAGTTTTTTAAAGATTTTGTTTATTTGACAGAGAGAGACACAGTGAGAGAGGGAACACAAGCAGTGGGGAGTGAGAGAGGGAGAAGCAGGCTTCCTGCCAAGCAGGAAGCCCAATGCAGAGCTTGATCCCGGGACCATGAGATCATGACCTGATCTGAAGGTGGATGCTTAACGACTGAGCCACCCAGGCATCCCTAGGGTTTTATAGAATTTTAAGTACATACAGGCATATGCATACACAAATAAGACTACAGTGTAAGACTGTAGGCTTTGCTGTATAAATATCCAGAGATCCACATTGTGAGACAAATAGACACAGGAAAAGTGCTTTGCTTCCTTTGAATAAAATGAAAACAAACTGGCCAAATTCACCCAGGAAATGAGTTGGGTGGAGGCTAAAGTATTCGTATTCGTTAAAATGTTACCTGATTTGGGTCATTCAGGAAATACTTAGGAAAATAAGAATGTGCTTACTTAGCTTATTTTAAAGTGTTTGCCTCTCTGAAGCAGGTCAGAGGAGCTGGAAATTGTTCCTCTGGATATGTGAATTTATGGAGCGTGCTCTGTTGGGAAAGTATCAAGGATAAGCCTCTTGAGGATCATAACTAATAGAGCTAATATCTTCAAGAGTCACCAAATTATTCTTCTGAGACACTGAATGGCACAACTTGCTCTTAGATATAAATCACAAATGTAGAAAATGTAGCTTATAACAAAAGGGCAAACTTGATAATAAGTGCTATACTTAAACTTCTCAAATGATTATCCTGAGGGACGATCATTAATTCATTCTTGCCGTACACTTGGTCATTATTATGAGCTGTAGTAAGATGATTAGTCAGAGAGCTCTGTTTCTGGGAAAATCATCAGAGACAACTAAGATAAGTATTGCTGAGGAATAATACTGCACGAGACAGAAGTCCAGTGGCCAAGCAAAAACAATTGCTGAATAAAAAGAATATAAGTGAGTACCACAGAGGAATTAAGAAAGCGACTTAATAATACAGAGTCTGGAGAATGTGGATACCCTAGATGGATGGAGAGGGTGAGATGAATTTCCTTTCCACACCCAACACCTAGCCATGCCTGAAGTGTACAGCGAAATTAAAATCACACACAGGCATGCTATCCATTAATAAGAATACCTAGTTTTTTAAGGAGTAATTACAAAGTACTTTTCCCATCAGTTATCTTTTAGACTTCACAAGAGCCTCATGAGATGATTTGTATTATTAGCTCCATGTTATAGATGAGGAAACTAAGGCCCAGAGAGGTTAAATCATTTTCCCTGAGGTCACCAGCTAGGTCTTGACTGGCTGCAAAGCCTGTGCTCTTACAGCAGGCCAGTGTTTCTCAACTTTTGCACTATTGACACTTGGGGCTGAATGATTCTTGGTCTCAGGGGGCTGTCCTTTGCACCCACCATAGGATGTTTAGCAGCATCTCTCACCTCCACTCACGCCCCTTTTCAGTCGTGGCAACCAAAACATGTTTCTAGACATTGCCAAATGTCTCACGGGGGCAAAATCACCCCACATTTAGAATCACTGGCCTGAAGACCCAAGTTCCTCAGTAGGAACCCAGTGGGAACCAAGAGGAATGTCCTGTTGTCCCATTGCAATCAGCCTTGTACCTGGCCCCCAAGGCTTGTTTATTGGGGAAATGCATAACAGCATCTCCTAAACTTGCTTCTCACAACCTTCCGGCAACACAGGGAAAGGGGACTGGCCAAAATAGATTATGGAGAGTTACTTAGAAAGAGCCCTTGTCTCATTCAGCTGGTTACTCAGCAAATAAACCTAACAGTTCCTGGGAGAACAGTTTCATAGAGGCACCAGTGTTTGAGCTGAAGAAGGTTGAGAGGGAAGATCACGAGCTTCCTGGAGATGAGCTTGGGGAATGATGAATTCATGTAGAGAACACAACATGTTGGTAGGCTGAGAGTAGCCAGCGGGCTGATGGCCCAGGCCATAAACACGCCGGCCAGAGGACTTGCATTCACCGGTTGTTTCACTCTGTAAGCCAGCAATATTCGCAAGCAGTCTTGGTGTTTACTTTCACTATTGGGTTAACTATTGCCTTGAAAGTACTGTTTATCTCAGCCCACATGGTAATTGCCTTAAATTTAAAATCAAATCAACAAACTTTCGCATTCCAGTAAGGCTCTGTAGGAGATAAAACGACATGGTTTACACAGAAAGATAAATAGCAATCAAGGCAACATAATTTAGGTGCCAAATGAGTGGTTCAGATAATACAGTGGAATGGGAGGATAGGGAGATTGCACTACCTAGAATTGTTGGGGAGAACTGCACCAAGGGGGCCAATGAGCTGAGCCTTAGTGGGTAGGTGGAAAGAATATGAAATCTGTATAATGAACTGGGGAATCACACAGCCCCCCCACCCCGCCCCGCCTCAGGTAAAAAACAGTACGTTTTAGATGCTTGTTTTAATACCATCTAGTCTCATTATTTGGGGAAATGTCTAATAGCAGATATGAAATCCATTTAGAGACTTCATCCATGGTAACTGTCCAGAGTTCATTGTCAGGAAAACTCCCGAGCGAGAAGCGTTTTTGCTTTTCTCAGGGGTTAGAGGAAGTTCGTAAGGATTGGTTTCACTGACCCTTTGCTCCCAATAGACTCACCGAATCACCCTTCTCTGAAGAAAGGTGCCCTCCTAGGAAACGGGGCTCCAGATTTGGAGAGACCTTACTGCAACACGTGTGTATGGCTTTGGGCATTACATATACCCCACAGGATGGTGGGAGGCAGTTATCAACATGGGTGACAGAGGTTTTTGCTTCTCAAGACACTGCTTGGTTTATTCCTTGAATCCCCAGCCATCTAGGAGACTTTTTTTTTATTTATTTATTTGACAGAGAGAGAGATCACAAGTGGGCAGAGAGGCAGACGGGGGTGGGGGCGGGGAGCAGGCTCCCCGCTGAGCAGAGAGCCCAATGCGGGGCTCGATCCCAGGACCCCGAGATCATGACCTGAGCCGAAGGCAGAGGCTCAACCCACTGAGCCACCCAGCCACCCCTCAAGGAGGCTTTCATAATTCTGCATAAAATGGACACGGCAGATGTTCCTGTGCTCACTGCGGGAGGTGTTGAGTGGCAAAGGAACAAACAAACGGGGCTGGCGGGGAGGAGCCACCTGAATCTCCATTCCTAGGGGCTTAGAGGAATCCTTTTTCTCCTTCCTCCAAGTGAAAATATAAACAGTTGCTTTATAAACAGTTGTCACTTTCTGACTTATAAAGATTCACAGTCTTTTCCTTTTGTTTACTTTGATGACCTTTGAAATAAGCTGCAACCAAAGACTCAAAAAAAATTTTTTTCCATCTTCATTTTTCATAAAGAGGAGTCTCTGTTACCACAGTGTGCTAGAAGCCAGCAGACTCCCAAGGCTGGCTCTCACCCAGGCCCAGGCTCCCCAAGGCCTTCTGCCCCAAACCTCCTCACTGGGCAGCTCGGAGTAATGTGCATTCGCAGCCTAAGAGCATGCAAAAGGCCTTTTTCTGTGGGTCGGCTCTTTTTTTTTTTTTTTTTTTAAGACTTTATTTATTTATTTGAGGTAGGCAGAGAGAGAGAGAGGAGGAAGCAGGCTCCCTGCTGAGCAGAGAGCCCGATGCGGGGCTCAATCCCAGGACCCTGAGATCATGACCCGAGCTGAAGGCGTCCCAAGGGTCGGCTGTTTTTATAAGGCAAATTTTACAGCTCTAAAATCTGGGAGATGCAAATTAATAGAATACTTTGTATTTCCTTTGCTCTTACCAGGGAGCCAGCCCTAGAGAGAGAACGCTCAGGAATGCTGTTGCCCCCCAAACTCCACCCCCGTTGTCACCCCCACCTGATGAGGCCAGCCTTCTCTACCCTCAGTGAGTCTCTCCTCAATGTGAGCTGCTCTTCCACCCACATTGGGTACAGATGTGAAAAGCCCTGGGAGAGCAGGAATAGCCTTGGGAAGGTCCTAACGTCTTCTTTCTCATGCTTTGAAAAGTTCCTTTTCTTTGATTTCTGTCTCTTGGTGAGAAATGCTACCCAGCCACCTGCCCCAGTAATGTAGCGGGTGAATTTTCATATTGAGTATGGCGTTGAGGGATACATGATAAAAAGAGTATTGTTGTACTATTTCTGACTCCAAAAATAATGCATTCTTTCTTTGTGGTGCTAGAACAGTCCTGTATCTTAGTTGTGGTGTTGGCTACACAACATGTGTGTCTGGGGGTTACCATTTATACAAAACATGTGTGCATGGGGTGAAACTGCCCCCCACCACAGCCACACACATGAGTACATGTCAGAACTGGCAGAAACTGAATAAGGTGTGGTCTTGTGAACAGCAATGCCAATGTCAGTGTTCTGGCTTTGAGACAATACTACAGTCATCTAAGATGTCACAGTTGGGGGAAGCCGAGTGAAGGGCACACCAACTCTTACCATTTTTGCAATTGTTGCAAGGCTCTAATTACTTCAAAATGAAAAGTCAGAGAAAAGTAATGCATTCTTACTGTAACATCTTCCAAATTCTAGAAATATGTGATATTGAATATAAAAATTCTACCCCCACTGTTAACAATTTGACATCAATAAAAATAGGATCATACTATGTTTGCAGCTTGCTTTTTCACTTATCAGTATGTTTTGGAGATGATTTCATGTCAGTCCAAATAAATTTGTAACTTACTTTTTTTTTTTAAGATTTTATTTATTTATTTGACAGAGAGAGATCACAAGTAGGCAGAGAGACAGACAGAGAGAGAGGAGGAAGCAGGCTCCCCGCTGAGCAGAGAGCCCGATGTGGGACTCGATCCCAGGACCCTGAGATCATGACCTGAGCTGAAGGCAGCGGCTTAACCCACTGAGCCACCCAGGCGCCCCTGTAACTTACTTTTAATGCCTCTTTCTCTTCACAATATATGATGGGATACTTAAAGAAATACCCCATAATTTTTTCAACTGATCCTCTACTTGCTGTTTCTAAATTTTCCGGTTCCAGTCAGTGCTGCTGAAGATCATCCTTGGGCATCTGTATCTTTGCCCATAGTGTTTCTGTGAACTAAATTCCTAGAAGTGGGGATTGCAAGACTGGGAAAGTACCTGTTTTCCATTTTGATAGCAACCACCAGACTTCCAAGTTGCTGCTTTGTCCAGCTCTGGGGGTTACCATTTATACAGAATACCTTGTATGTGCAACAAAATGGCCCTGGTGATTAACCCCCCAGAAGAGTGTGATGATTTATACTCCCACCAATGATGAATGAGAGTGTCTGTTGTTTTACCCAGTAATTAATTGGGTCCTACCCTTAAAAAAATTATTTTAATTGCATTTCCTTAACGATTAATAAAATTAAATGTTTCTTCATGTGTTTATTGGCTATTTGCATTTCATCTGTGAATTGCTTATTTATATTCCTTGATAAATATTTGCAGTTCCCAAAGTGTGTGCCAAAGTGCTATGGGATATTTTAAATTTTTGTGAGCAGCCCAGTGACACTTGCCATCTGTGAGAAACTGTGTGAACTACTGGCTTGAAATAATTTACAGTTATCAACATTAGCTCACACTGCACTCCTTCTGATGATTCCATATATCTTTGTAAAGTTGAGTATTTGAGAGTTGCTGTGGTAGAAAGCAAGCACCATGGGAAAATCAGTATGGACCAGGAATATGGGTGGTGGAGTCCAGTGATTCCGAGGGTTGGGAAGTTGTGAAGTACCCAGCAGTCACACACATATCATTAGTAAGTAATCGTGGTTATTAAAGAATGAAATCAGAGTATTTTTTCTTTCAACGTATGTATATTATTTTTTCAGTTTCTAAGTTGTTATGGCATAAATATTTATTAGGTTGTTTGGATCTTACTACTTAGTAAATGGAACTATTAGGTATTTATTTTGGCCTAGAGGCACCATGAAAAAATTATTGAGGTGTAAGGGTGCTATGAATGGCGAAAGCTTGTAATTCCATCATATTTCATTCCATTACTTTCATTTTTGTTACTGATTTGAAAGAGATTTATTCTTTAAAGGAATTAGCAAATGTTTTACCCCTTGTTTTTCACTTTCAAAAATTTCTAGTAATTTTTGGTATACAAAAGATTTCAGTTGTTATGTTGACATTATACATCTTTTGTGTGTGTGTGTGTGACTTTGTTTCATTCTTAGAAAGCCTGTTTTTGCCTTATGATTATACAATATTTTCTTGTTTTCTTCTAGCACTTTTATAGTTTACTTTCTTTTTTTTCTTTTCTTTTTTATGTTTGATTAACTCCTCCATCCAGAATTTATTTCAGTGCAAGGCTTTGGGTAAGGATCCAGCTGTATTATTTCCATAAGACCTAGTTAGTTGTCTTTTTTTTCTCAGTTTGCCACCTTTTTTTTTTTTTTTTTTTAATGTTGGTCTGGGGCGCCTCGGTGGCTCAGTGGTTAAGTCTCTGCCTTCGGCTCAGGTCATGATCTCAGGGTCCTGGGATAGAGCCCCACATCGGGCTCTCTGCTCAGCAGGGAGCCTGCTTCCTCCTCTCTCTGCCTGCCTCTCCACCTACTTGTGATCTCTGTCAAATAAATAAATAAAATCTTTAAAAAAAAATATTGGTCACCATACAGTACATCATTAGTTTTTTCACATACAGTACATCGTTAGTTTATTTTTTATTAAAGATTTTATTTATTTATTTGACAGAGATCACAAGTAGTCAGAGAGGCAGGCAGAGAGAGAGGGGGAAGCAGGCTCCCTGCCAAGCAGGAGCCTGATGCAGGGCTGGATCCCAGGACCCTGAGGTCATGACCTGAGCCAAAGGCAGAGGCTTAACCCACTGAGCCACCCAGGCTCCCCACATCATTTGTTTTTGATGTAGTGTACCATGATTCATTGTTTGCATATAATACCCAGTGTTCCATGCAATATGTGTGCTCCTTAATACCCATCACCAGGCTAACCCATCCCCCCACCCCTCTCCTCTCAAACAAACCCTCCATTGGTTTCCCAGAGTCCATAGTCTCATGGTTTGTCTCCCCCTCTGATTTCTGTTCCCCTTCATTTTTCCCTTCCTTCTTCTGATGTCCTCCATGCTATTCCTTATGTTCCACAAATAAGTGAAACCATATGATAATTGACTTTCTCTACTTACTTCACTTAGAATAAGTAGTTCCATCCATGTTGATATAAAAGTTGAGTAGTCATCCTTTCTGATGGCTGAGTAATATTCCATTATATATATGCACCACATCTTCTTTATCCATTCATCTGTTGAAGGGCATCTCAGCTCTTTCCACATTTTGGCTATTGTGGGCGTTGCTGCTATGAACATTAGGGTGCATGTGCCCTTCTTTTCATTACTTCTGTGTCTTTGGGGTAAATACCCAGTAGTGCAGTTGCTGGATCATAGGATAGCTCTATTTTTAACTTTTTGAGGAACCTCCGTATTGTTTTCTAAAGTGACTGCACCAGCTTGCATTACCACCAACAGTGTAAGAGGGTTCCCCCAGTTGGTTGTCTTAGACTCTTTGTTAATAAGTCTGTTTCTTCACTACTGTTTAAATGTCACTTTTACCATTCTCTGAATCTATTTCTGCAAATTTATTTCTGGACCCTCAGTCCTCTCCCTTACAGTGCTTAGTGTTCTCTCTTGGATTTTATGCATTTTATTTATTTATGTACATAACTTACTTCCTATACTGGATTATAAGCTTTTTAAACTTATTGCATCTCTATGTCCTGTAGCTGTTTTCTTTTCTCTTTCCCTCCTTCTCTCCTAAAGCCTTTTTCTAAAACTTTTATTATGGAAAAATTTGAATATACACAGATGTAGACAGAATAATATAATGAATCTCCTGTACCCGTCACTCAGCTTGAACAGTTATTGATTTATAACTAATATTGTTTCATTTATTCCACTACCAGCTTCCTTCCTCCTGTATTGCTAAAGTTAACTGTCTTGAGTGAACAAATTATCCATGTTATTTTGCAGTAATAAGTTTTCGTACCTCAAAGAGATGCTTATTGATCTCAGTATTGTCTTTAAGGAAACTCAATAGTTGAAGATCCAGATAGATAGAAAAGATAAATTGGCAAGTATAATAAAGCTTCCTAAATAAGTTAAACTGGGGTTTATTTTACAAATAAATAATTTGTCATTTAAAACATTTTATATGTAGCTTTGGGGTATCTGGGTGGCTCAATGGGTTAAGCCTCTGCCTTCGGCTCAGGTCATGACCTCAGGGTCCTGGAATCAAGCCCCACATCGGGCTCTCTCCTCAGCAGGGAGCCTGCTTCCCCCTCTCTCTCTGCCTGCCTCTCTGCTTACTTGTGATCTCTGTCTGTCAAATAAATAAATAAAATCTTAAAAAAAAAAAAAAAAACTTTGTATGTAGCTTTACAGAAAGGTATCTGTGTTCCAAAGTTAGTAACTCTTTGATTAGAGCAGATATTATATCCGTGTTTAGTAAATTGTTTGTTTTTCTTTAAAGATTTTATTTTTAATCAATCTCTGCACCCAGTGTGGGGCTCAGACTCACAACGCTAAGATCAACAGTCGCATGCTCCACTGACTGAGCCAGCCAGGTGCCCTAATAAATTAATGCTTTATATGCAAGCTTTTGTTGGGATGTTGGGTTATCACTGAATACCTTTGACATCTCTTTCTAAACCTCACTCTTACCCAGTAGCTTGGGGCCCTTGATGCTTCTTCTGGGTGAGGGGATCCCTAATTGCACTGTAAAATTTGGAGCACCAGGCTAGAGATAATCTAAGACAAATGAATACTCACTCTCTTATTAATACTGTGTACTTCTCCCAGTGCCTTTGCGTGGGGCACATGTAGAGAGGTCAGGTTTAGTACCTGGCTGCTGCTGTGAACATAGGCTCTGCCCCTGCCACCCATGGCAAGGAGGCATGGAACAATTCCAAATCAATAAATGCTCCATTCATGGAGCCCCTCTCTCCACCAGACAAAGCTACATATCCTTGGGGCCCCAGGGACTGTGAAGAACAGGACATAGTCCTTGCCTTCAAAGAGCTGTACTTCGGGAAAGCTGTACTTCTCAATTGTAGATTGAGAACCATGATGACAAGATTAAAAAAAAAAATTTTTTTTTTTTAATCAAATGAAATGAGCTGTTGGGTTCTGAGTAAGAAAAGAGTATGTGTTGGTGGCGGGGAGAGAGATGGCGGTTGATGAAAGCTGAGGAAGGTTTTATGGAGGGGGTGGTGTTCGCTGAGCCTTTACAGTATGAAAGGAATTTCAATAGGTAGAATTGGAGAGGGTGGTGGAGGGAGAAACAGAAGGAACATTCTGGACAGAAAAACATTTGTAAGTTGTCAGGAATGGGAAATTGTCCCATTTAGCCACAAAATAGGTATGTGAAGTGGAGGAAAAAGGAGGTAAAAACCAGAAAGGTAGGTCAAGACTTCAGTGCCTAGCAAATTCTTTAGGTGGTTGGAAGTTGTTGAAGGATTTGGAACTTGGGAGTGATACAATCAGGGCTTTAAGGAAGTTTCTCTGCAGCCATGTGTAAAATAAGCTTTGGAGGTAGGGACCAATGAGTTGTTTTCATCTTCTAGGCATAGGATCTTTGGTTCTTGTACTAGAACAGGGGAGTGTTAATAGAAAGGAGGGAAAGCATTGACACACAAAGTGACTTTTCAGGCCCCTACACACTTTGTGTTTTTGTACATTTTAGTCCTTAAAGAGATTCAGGGGCCTGTTTACTGCAATTCTCTTCCCCGAGCCAGTGTCAGCTAGGAAGTAATCACGCTTCAGAATTAGCACCCTTTTCCTGGCAGCAACAGCACAACACAGCCAAGTGTCACCTTTTGGGAACTTACCAAGACCTTCTGAAGGATGTGTTCTCATCTGATAAACAAGTTGAGGTTTGGAGGCGCAACCACTTGAAATGCTTCCCAGCCTGTCCTCTAGCATTGGTGGGTAACTGTGGGTGGCACATGCCCACCAAGCCCTTTCTTGTAGGGATGACCAGGTTGAGTAGCTCAAGTGTCCCAGGGTCATGCCTCCCATCCATGGGGCTGTTGATTAAAAAAAAAGAAGAAGAAGAAAGAAAAGAAAAAGATGCCGAGCTGTCTGTATAGATGACATAGGCAGATACCCAATGAGCACCATTGCCTGCTGGGTGGAAGTCAGAGGCTAAGAGGGATGCCCTGAGAAGCCTGTGGTCTGGATGGGGATAAGATTAATAGGCCTGAAGCAGAAAACAGTTATATCCTAACCCTTACTGTAATGATTAGGAAGGAAATAGAAGTTAGAAAACTCTTCTGTCTCTCACTTTCCCATCTCCTACCCCCCCTCACCACCTATAAACACATACTAATGCAGTCCACCTTTTAAATAATTTTTGCTGTATCTCTTTCTCCGCATTTATATGATTAAGTGTGTTTCTGTGAATTAGAAAGTTGAGATTCCTCCCTCTGTCACCCCCTTCCCACACCCTCCCCCACTTTCAGCCTGACTTAAAGCCATAAAATACTTCTGCCTGCCTGCCTTTCGTTCTGTTTGTATGAATTAAGTCGACAGGATAAATATTCACATTCCCAGCTACAGGCTGAAACAATGTTTGCCTGTTCTGCCCAGTGAGTCGAGAGAAAAAGGGGGCCTGACATCACCCTATACTGTACATTCCCGGCATAGATCATTTATTTAAGTCCCTGAAAAAATACAGATGTTTTACCAGCCGAAATAAAATCCTGTGTAAACACTGGGGTTGGAAAAATGTGGCTCTGACTTAGCTGTGGGGGTTGGAGCAGCGCAGAAAGAAGCCTAGGCAAAAATGGCAGATCCAGAAATTTTATACTTGGCTGAGTGTGATAGGGGCAAAAGCGTTCTCCCGAAGTCTGCATGCTGCAAATGAAGAAGAGGATATGTTTTTAGAAAAATACAGCTGCAGAAAGTGGATAGATTCGTCGATCCGCAGAGTTTGGGATTGTTAATGATTACGGTACACAGAAGCTGATTTGTATCTGACCTCTGAAATGAATGCCTCTTTTCTCTTTGGAGTTGTCCTTTTTCACAGCCTGCCTAACCTGGGCCTGTTATTGCTGGGTCCTGCTGTTTCTGGAGCTCAGCTGCTGTTGATTTTATAAGGGGGAAAATTGCCTGGAAGCCATGCTTGGTGAAGAGGAAAACCCATCTCAGCGTTGCATTCCCAAACAGCCATATATCATCTTGATCTTGTCTAACACAGGTCACTATTTTAGTCTAGCAGCGTAAACCAGACATATTTTACTGGTGCGGTGCAAGTTTTTTCAGGGATCTGCCTCATGACCCTTTTCAGTCCTGTGGCATTTATTCAAAGAGCATTATATTTGCTCTTGTGAAGTCGCTTTTAAGATTCAGAGTTGCCCAAATGGGCCCTGTGCTTTACACACATGCTTGGGGGCTGCCCCGATTCTCTCTGTGGTTAGAGTGGGGCGGGGAGTGGGCAAAGAGGAACTGCTTGCAGGTTCTCTAGATTTTCCTTCAGTCCTCCAGAGATTCATCAGGGCTTGCATCTCGGGCAAGAACGCTAGCCCACTCCCCTCTGCTGCCCGGCCTCCCCTCTGAGGGCACCCCTCGTGGTCCCGTTGCCCACGACAGTCATGGGCAGGGCTGCTGGTGTGTGCCTAGTTGTTGACATGTGCTTTCTTTTTCTCCGTCTCACAACCGCCTTAGGTCAGCAAAGCTTTCTGCTGCTGCTTTTGCTGAAGACACCTCTAAGTCCGCTCTAGTCTTTCTCCAAGGGCCTGCAGAGGCCAGAGGCAACCCTCTGCCTTGCTTCGTCGCGTCCCATGGTGTTCATTCATAGAGCTTCTTTTCACTCTCGAAAGATTTCTTGCTGTGTGAGATAAGTTACCACTGACTAGAGCAATCACCACACGGGTGTTCCTAACCAAACTCCTGAGTTCCCCTTCCCTCATTCCCAAACCTGCATGTTCCCTTGTCGTCCCTGTCTTGGACGATGGCTTTCCATCACCGACTGCCTGAGTGAAGAGGCTCTTTTCTGACCTTCAACTCCACGTCTAAATGCCAAGTTGCCAAATCCTGCTTCTCCAGCTTCTTCTTCTTCCTTTTTTTTTTTTTTAATGATTGATTGATTGATTGATTTGACAGAGAGAGATCACAAGTAGGCAGAAGGGAAGGGGGAAGCAGTCTCCCCACTGAGCAGAGAGCCCGATGCCAGGCTCCATCCCAGGACCCTGAGATCATGACCTGAACCAAAGGTAGAGGCTTAGCCCACTGAGCCACCCAGGCACCCCTAGCTTCTCAAATGGCTCTCAAGTGTATCCTTTTCCTCTCCATTCCATTCTTCTTACCATCTAGATTGGGGCTTTCACAAAATCAGAGTCCTATCAGCACCAAGCAGATGAGTGAATGAGGGGGGCTGTCATAAACACACAGCCCTCTTGGTCCAATCCTTTGTTTTTAAAGTTTTGATAGAGATTTGGGTTCAATAAATACTTAACTTTCCTCCTTCTTGATTCTCCAAAAGTTTAAAAAAAAAAAAAAAAAGGCAAGAAAGCAGTGATAAATGACACTGATACTCCACCTTAGTCCCATGAGTAACAGGCAGTTGTGGCATGGCAGTGAACCCACCCCCACAGATGCCTGTTACCGTGTAGGAGCATGGGCCTGCGGTCCCCAGGTCTTCTAATGTTTCAGAAGAAGTTGGAAATCAGGATGATTTTGGTGTGAAATCTCCCAGTTCATAAGTGGCAGTTTAAAAATAATACTGTGCAGGTTGAAGAAAACATCTGCAGCCACTTTGGGCCCACTGCCATCCTTGGCTTTCAGCCTCTGGCTTTGACCCTGACCACCTGTAGTCTAGACTGATAGCAATCTTGGTCATCCTGCCCCTTTTTATCCAGCCTCCACAATGCCCTGACCTTTCCTTTCCAAATTCCAGATCTGATTATGTGAGCACTGTCTCTAAAGAGGCCTGTGCCGCCTGCAGAACAGAGGTCCCTTGGTGGTGCTTTTTAGATCCTCATTCCAACCTGACCCCTCTTTGCAGCTGTGTCTCCTACCACCTTGCACACCCTTGACTTTGCTCTTGCCATACACAACTACTTGCTGTCCCCGAGCAGTCCTAATATTTTCTTTCCATTCATAGGATGTTTTAAGAACAATTTCGGGATTTACAGAAAAACTGAGCAGAGAGTTCCCACATACTCCTTTTCCTCCCTAGTTTTCTCCTGTTTTTAATATCTTGCATTAGAAGGGTATGTTTGTTACAATCAATGAACCAGTATTGACCCATCATTATTAACTAAAGTCCACAATTTACATTAAGGTTTGTTGTTTTTGTTGGCAATACTGATATTTTAATACCCTTTAATTTTTTTTTTATAATTCAGTTTCCTCTCTGCTTGCGTGGTCTTCCCTGGATTCTGACCAGATTTGTTTAAGGGCCAAATAGGAATATGACTTTTTCTGCGAAGCCTTCTCTGAATGTTTATTTTTGGAATGGGGGCTAGAAGGGAAGGGGCAGACAGAAAAAGGAAGAGAACTAACATTTTTATCAGGTGCCTAATGGGTGCCAAGTACCATATATTCCTTTAAATCTCTCTATAGCCCTATAACAGAGACTGTTATATACTGTTTACCGAGGAAGCAGAGGTTAAATAAGTTGCCCCAAGCCCCATAGCTAGTAACTGGTTCTACACCATGTCCACCTGGCTCCCAAGCCTGTGCCACCTGCTGCTCACCCTGTAGGGCTGCATTTCCACTACTGACCTAGCCTCCCTGCTCTCCCTACTGCAGCAAAGAGTGCAGTGGTGTTTCCACTCCTTAGTCGGGGTTGCAGGAGCTCACCAAACCCAAGGGCATGTGTCCTACAGGCAGCGTTGGTATACGAAGAGGCACCGCAGCGCGACGTCAATTCAGCAGACGCTTGTTGCATTCCTGCTGTGTGCCGAGCTTGGTCAAGGGTGAGGTCAAGCAGAAGAGGATGGGGATGGTGATGCTGCCATGTAGGTCATACATCCAGACCAGGCAGGGGCGAGGAAGCTATGGATTTTCCACTTACCTGTGACTAGAGTGTAAGCTGCGGGGAACAGGTGCTCGTGTGTTCTGTGCTGACACTCCTAGGACCATGCCTGGTAGTTGTTTAGTAAATATCTGTGGACTGAATATTTGAATCATATTGCAAATTTGGGAGACCTAAAATGACACTTCCCTTCTCGGAGCTCTCACATGCATTCAGTTGGTCGCACAGTTTCAGTATCTCTGTTTGGTTCAGTGTGGTCCTGTACTGCAAGTTATTCCAGGCCTGGCCTAGTCCACGCTCCTAGCCCAGAGGTTCTCCTGGCGCAGAACTTTCGGAGAAGGGGGAAAGCAGGAGGAATTGCCCTCGTAGTCTTTTCCGACTGATGGGCAGATAACCCTTCCTGGGAGCTGCCTGGGGCTCCTGGACCTGACCTTGGACCATATTTCCAGAGGCCTGGCCCCATGTCTGGACTTCACACCAAAGGATGGCCTCATTTTTCTTGGACAAATTAAAACAGACCCTCTAAATGTCAGGGGAAGATAGCCGTGTATTCAAATATAGTCATTAATTTTCTTGAAGAAAAAAAATGATCTCAAACACAGTAACCTGTTCCACACCTAGACCTACAAGACCGTCCTTTCCTCCCCTCCCTCCGTCTTCTCCCCTTCCTCCCCTTCCTGCCCACTTTTCCCTTGACTTCTGTGCCCTGCCTTCCACTTCCTCGCCCTGTCTCTCCTCCATGCTTCCTTCCACCGTGGTTCTCGTAAGTGTACCTCCCTCTGCAGTTGCCCTGTGTAAATAGATCGCTCTCTGTTCCTGGTGAATAACCAGGATCACAATTGTTGTCTGGGTTGTGCCCAAGGTGACAGAATTGATGGACCTGGAGGCTGATTTTCATAAACCAGAGCTACCAAGCGTTTCAAAAACAGCCTTGTTTTTGCCAAGCAAGGTGAGCAAATATAGGACTAAGTTTAAACATCCATCAGGAGTTATTATTGCTTCTAAATGAGAGGCATTCGAAAATCTCACAGGTTTCTTTACAAGTAAATTCCACAGTCATGTATTTTGCTGGTGTCTGCTGATTAATTACGATTCTGTGACACCATGAAAAGCCCTGGTGGTTGGTTTTGTGCAGCTGTGGAGGAAAGTAAAGCAAGGCCCAGTGACTTTGCCAGCTCTGTCAGGATAGCGGGGATTTGGGCAGAAGGAGCTGTTTTTTTCACTCTGGCAGTCACCACAGAAGAACAGAAGCCCCAGCCAGACCCATTTCTCCAGACTTCACGACGGGCGGTTTGGGTCCCTGCGGGGGTGTGGTGAAGTAGTGATACTTGATCTGTTGCCTCTGAAATAACAGATCCATTATTAGAGAAAGCATTTTCAGTCTCTACATTGGGACTTGTGTGCATTCTCCTACACAATTAGGTCTGTTTAGACCCCACCCCCCAAAAAAAAGTACTTACATATAGTAAAGTAATCACAATTAAAAAAAAAAATTCTCTACACAATTTGTTGTTGGTGACTGCAGACGCCTGATCCAGGAAAACTCCTAGCTCATTCTTGTTCAGGCTCTGATGATTCTGGATCTCTTTTGTCTTGGCCTCTTGCTTCTTCTCATTATTTGCCTCCCTATTTAACTCTCGCTTAGACTCCTCATCGGCTGGAGAGGAAGAGAAGAAAAAGCTAAATCTCGTCGCTTTGAAAGAGTCACCTGTAGCTCCGGTGAAGGATGCAATAGGGAAGGGAAGCAAACTGATTATTAAAATGGACTTTCCAAGTTCTCGGCGTGTTTATGCGTACTGGCTTTGCTCCGCTCACTGATTCCGCTTGGTTGAGATGAGGAGACCAAAGGAGCTCTCTGACATGCGTCCTCACACTCCTTGGCACTGGCTAAGGTCAGAGGAGCTTGTCTGTGCCTTAGTCCTCTCTCTCTGCTGCAGCTTTGGACTCCTCACAGAGTGTTGTTGGTGTCATCACTGAGTGTGAACCCAGACATGCTTACATGAGCCGTGCACACAAATACACACACGGTCATGTGTCTGCTGAATCTGCGGCCTTCATTCTAAGTGGAGGCAACTAGATGATCTGTCCTTCTCTGCCCAGTTCTCCTACATCATGTCGTGTCAGAGTGAGAGTAGCTTGTGTCTGTTTTGCTGCTTTCACTCCATGTCTTGGTGAAAAACTGTGGAAAAAAATCAAGATCGTTTATAGATATCACCATTTGTGTTTGCAAAGGCATGCATCGTCGTGGCCTGCTTCTTTGGCCAAGACTGTTCTGATAAACCCAACCCACAAACCAGTTTGGACTGTGAGACTGTTGATTTTTCCTCTGCCGTGAGACTTTGACTTGACAACGCACATTTTTTTCATGTTAGACAGGTCACAGAGAGCAAGGTGTTTGCCTTTCTTTGCTAAAATCACTTGATAGGCTGTTGGAACTAATAAGCTCTTATATCTAATGAGTGTTTGGTCACTGAGTAGTCACCCTTGTTTGGAATTGCGCAGGGGGACCCAGAGCAGAGGTAGGGACGGAGGGCTTAGGTTTCCTGCCACTTGCTACGTCCTCCCAAACCAGCTTGCTTCCTGCGTGGAGACCAGAGCCCCATTCTGCAGGTGTCTATTTCCTTTGAGGGGAATATTTTGAGGAAACCTAATGGGGAGGAACTGAACATTTAGGAAAAATATATTTTCACAGCAGGATGTTGCTTTTTTCTCCTTTTTGGTTTAGGTTTTTCATTTGTTACAAGCCTGCACAGACTCCAAGTACAGACTGAATACAGACTTTCAGCAGGAGCTGGCTGACGTTGCTGTCTGTACCAGAGCCAAACTCTGGCTGGCCAAGAGGTATGTTAAAACCCCACATGAGTAAGGAGTTATCAGGGGTTAGGGATACATTGGAGAATGGCTGTTTCTAGTTGTGGGAGTTTTAAAAAGTTATTGGCATGAGTTTTCTAAACTTATTGGAGTATTTATCTTTTTAGAACTTTGGGTTGTGGGAAAGAAAGAAAAATATTTTCTTGACAGTTTTTCTGAAACGGCTATATGGCTGTGGGACTTGTAATATGGCCTTTTATCAGTCCACCGATCAGCTTGTTTTTATTAATACCTGCCATGTGCCCAGCCCTGTGTCAAATATCATGGCGGTAAAAGGCAGTAATTAACTCAATCATGTGGTGCAAACTCTTAGGTGCCACGGCAGTTCATAGATTAGAGATTGGGGTAAGACTTGAACAGGTACAGAGAGACCAGTACAGCATGAACAAAAAAAAGACGTACAGATTGCCCTCTTTCTAGGTAGGCAGGAGAATAGCTTGAATAATCGAGGGAAAGGAGGGTGGGGACATTTGTTTTTTCATTCTCGCTGTTCTTCATTTATTCTAGAACTTAGGACATTTACTATGTGAAAGAGGGAATAAAAAGAATCTTTCATTCAAAACACAGGGAGTTCTCTTTGTAACAATATGGTCAAACCCATGTTGCAAGACTCTGATATTGGTTGCACATTGTTACTGCGAGGGCCCCCTGTATGTCCTCTGTACATTCCAGCACAAGAGGCCCACAGGCCACCACATTCCATGCCAAAGTATCTTGCATTCGATTAGAAATCAATGTATTGATTGTCTAACGTACCAGCCTTTTTGTTTTTCAAAAAATGTCCCTTCGCTCACTTTTGTTGGTTCTCCACCTTATATGCGAAGGCAGGAAACAGGCAGTACAGGCCCACAAGTCACTGTAATCCAACAAAGTCTTGTCCAACACCAGCTGCACACCGACCTTTGTGTTAGGAGATGGAAGGGATGCAAAGAGAGAGAAAAACTAGCTCTGGTTTCAAGGAACTCAAATCCAGGAGGTGAGAAAGATGTGTAAATAAATAATTGTCATCACATATGGCAAGGGAAATAAAAAGTGTGTGTAGTGAGCCCAGGAGTAGCCCAGAGGAGGGGCAGCAAAGGGCCTTCCAGAGATGAGCAACATTTCGGCAAGTGGCCAGGGCACGGAAGGCATTCTGGGCTCTGGTAATGTCAGCAGCAAAGATGTGGCTGTGTGACATGGCATGGCAAACATGGAGAGTGGTAAACAAGTCAGCTCTTCTGGAACCTAGTAGAAGGTACACGAGGCTACGGAAATCCACGGAGGCCACACAGTGAAAGCTCCTCAAGGAAACCTCTTGGTGAAAGGGAGCCATTGAAGGATTTCTCGGTGTGTGGTTGTGTGAGTCTCCACGTATTGTCTAAGCACCTATAGCTCTGGACAGATACTGATGGAGAGATGGTTAGCTCTCGTTTTTTAGACCAGTCTGTGTTTTCTCTCTCTCATGTAGAGAGCAGGAGTTGACTGGCCATAAACTGATTCTCTGACTGAGCTAGTATCATTGCCTTCTGTGTGGCTAGGGGAGGTAATTCCCCTAGGCTGCCTTTCTTGGGAGAATAGGGAACTGTGATCACATTTGTGCTCTCTTCTGTTTATCAGTAGCCGGCCAGGTCCTCCTAGGTTTTGTGTGTAGGGATCAGGAAGTCAGGGCTCTCCAGGAGCCATGCTATTGAATGAAACCTCTGCTTTTAGCCAGGCCCACCCCAAGACAGAATCCTAAATTTCCTGTTCTGCAAGTGCTTTATAGGCATTTCTGCCCCTTAGACTGCTGCCCCTTCATGGGTTTCATAGAAATTCAACCTCTACTGGCTTCTCCCTTCTTGTTGGACGGAAAGGAGGAGATGGTGTCACAGGCCAACCCTCTGAATGGACCTTCATGCTATGGGGTCAGTGCCTGAAGATGGATGACCAAGCTGCCATCAGCCTCCTCTTCAGCTGGAGGGGTCCTCCTGTCCTCTTTTAACTTTCCCTCTGGTCCCTATTGCAATTTTCCTGTGAGGCTTTCAGCATCATCACTACCCCACCCCCAACACACACACACACACACACACACACACACACACACCTTCTCTTATTTTTCTCCATGATTTTTTCAGCCCTAGAAAACAAAAGCATGAATCACCGCAGTTCACTGTGTTTCCACCTTCCTTGCCCAGAGTCCAGGAAAGCCACTTTTATGTTTCCAGTACAGTCCACTCTTTATGATCCAAGTGTGAACTTTATACTTTGTGGGTGGTCTGTAGGTGGTTCCTAACACCAGGCTTCCTCTTGCTCCCCACGCACTTTTACTGTGTTAATCAGGATGTGTTCAGAACCTGAAATAAAGTTTGGGAGGAAAACACACTGGCAGAGCACCATCCCTTCTAAAGCCATGTATCAGTTTCTCTGTATTATCCACGTCATTAGCATGATAACCTTGAGGTTCCTGAACAGGAAAGGAGAACACTGAACGTAAATGACGAAGTTTCAGCCTGTCCTGTGAGACATGCCTGCCTTGTCCCTGAGGTCCTTTGAGGTCATTGCCCTGGGAGGTGAGTGCGTGCACTAATACCTCCATGCTCACAGGAGCCCATTCTGGGTCCTGATGGGCCCTTCTCGAAGCCGACCACCATTTCACATTATCACCTGCCTTTCCCATGAAAGACATTGCAATGTGGAGTATTCCTAGTTCCCCTGCTCAAGAGGCTCTTTCTGTCCCTAGCAATTTACATATGAAAGACGAATAAATGTTCCTTTGTGCCTACTAAGGCTTTTCTGTATCTTTTGAGTATAAGCTATGAAACATTAATGTTACTGCCAAAAAAAAAAAAAGAAAGCTAGTTTAAATTTTAGCACCGACACCTTTTTTCTTCTACAATTTATTAGCCTGAGTTCCTTCAGTCCGCTAAGTACATACGCATTAGTGAGGGTGTCACTTATTTGTCTTTTTATTCCCAAAGAAAGTTTAAAAAAAAAAAAAAAGTATTGGAGCCACTGGATAATCAATTCGGTTTTGTAAATTTTGACCCTGAAATTGAGGGCACATAAAATAAAGACTTTTGTCATATATTTATGTTTTGACTTTGCAAGATTAATTGGGATTTATATGAGGTGGTTAAGCAATAGCCATGGAGTTGTGGGGAATTTTTGGTGATGAACGGCCAGCTGGCAACGTGGCCTGAGTAGAGGCCTGGGCTTCTGCTCTTACAGGCCGCTTTTCATTCCAAGATGTCAAAATCTTTATGGAAGTCAGCTCGTTAATCCTTCACGTTCCTTCCCCTTTTGCCTCCAGGCCTCCCTTCTCCGCCAGGTCAGTGTCTCTCTCACGGTGTGAGCACCGTTCCTCAGCTACTGAAGGAAAGGGAAGCCGACCTAGGCCGCAAGCGGAGTGCACATTGGGGTAGCTGACGGGCCTGGAGAGGCTGGCCGCGGGCACCCCTGGAGGGCACTCAGCAGCGCCCTGGGGAGGCTAACGGCCGGCCCCAGCTCTGCGGCCCCAGCTGGACCACAGGCCCTGCCTAAATAGGAAGGATTTTCTGAAAGCCGTGTCAGAGAGGCCTAAGAGGAGAAAAGACTTACTATTTTGATCGAGAGTTAGAATTATTACTATATTGGGTTTAAAATTTTTCAGAAATCAATTTGGTTTTAAAAGGAAGAGGTATTGTGTGTGTGTTTCCCTTCATACAAATGTGGTGAACTCACTGAACCGTCAGGCTCAGTGCAATGGATGACATGATGACCGGCAGGAAAAATATGCCCTACGAAATGTTTTTTCACTTTTTTTTTCTTCATCATCAGTGTAGCGTATGCTTATCATAGAAGGTTAGGCAAGTATGAAATTTGGAAAAGAAGAGACTGTCAGTCTGCTCTTACCAACATCCAGTGGAAGCCACTATTGTTAGTTCACGGTTTTCTATATATACTTACTTCATCTTTGCTCCTGGGCCTTTTTTTTTTTTTTAACATAGTTGTGGCTTGACTATATATATAAGTTAGAGCTTCACTTTTTTTACATAACAGTATCATGAAAGTATTTGCTATTATTATTATTTTTTTAAGATTTATTTATTTGACAGAGATCACAAGTAGGCAGAGAGGCAGGCAGAGAAAGGGAAGCAGACTCCCCACTGAGCAGAGAGCCAGATGCGGGGCTCAATCCCAGGACCCTGAGATCATGACCTCAACCAAAGGCAGAGGCTTTAACCCACTGAGCCACCCAGGCGCCCCTGCTATTATTATTTTTTTTTTAAACTCTTTATGGTATAGCCACTATGAAGAAAAATAGCATGGCGTTTCCTCAAAAAATTAAATATAGCATTACCATATGACCTAGCAGTTCAATTCAGTTGGGTATAGACCCAAATGAATTGAAAGCAGAGTCTTGAAGAGATATTTGTACACCCGTGATCACAGCAGCAGTATACACAACAGCCAAAAGGAAGATGTAACCTAAGTGTCCATTGATGGATGAAGGGATCAACAATGCAGTGTATATGGACAATGTTATTATTCAGCCTTTACAAGAAAGGAAATCCTGATACAGGCTACAACATGGATGGACTTTGAGGACATCATGCAAAGTGCAAGAAGCTAGTCGCAGAAAGACAAATGCCGTATAATTCCACTTCTGTAAGATACCGACAGTGGTCACATTCATGGAGACAAAATAGAATGGTGGTTGACAGGGGCTAGGGGAAAGGGAATGAGGAGATCGTGTTGAATGGGCCTAGAGTTGTACTTTCACAAGATGGAAAGAGTTCTGGAGTTTGTGACTCTGGGTATTGGCATTTATGAAGTGTGCAGATTGGCTGATGGTGAGTTTTTACTCCAGTCAGTAGTTCCTCATGCTGATGGCTGCATATTAGAATCATCTAGAGAAGTCTTAAAACTTGATGCCAGGTTCCACCTCCAGAATTTTTTATTTTTTTGGTTGAGAGCATGAGCCAGGTACTGGTAGTTTTAAAACTCTCCAGGAGATTCTAAAATGCAGTCAGATGGAGAACTACGATGTGGTTTTGTGCATCCTTGTGTCTCCCATCGCCTTGAGAAAGAAGATGAAGGATGAGTGTTGAGTGAAATTGTAGTCGTGTTACAGGGCACCTGGACTTTTCTTGGGAGGCCATAGACTCATTCAAGAAAAATGGAATGACCATCACTCCAGCCTGCTACCCAGGAGATAACAGTTGTTAACACTTTCGTTCCACAGATGTTCCAGAATGTGGGGCCACGCCACTGTGTAGTTTCATATACGAGTGAATTTCCCAGATAGATTACTTAAAAGCTGCCTTAGCAAGATATTTTAACTTATGTCCGTTGCCCTGAGAAGTGCCTATACTGGTACTCTGGGGTGCTATACTGTCTTGGAAGCTTACGGCTCCTTTTTGTTTTTTGAGGAGTAGCTTGAAGAGAATAGACTCGTATTTGTATCACTTCTTTCAACAAATACTTACTGAGCCCTGCTATAAGCCAAGCTGTATTAAATACTGCAACTACCTATTAAAACCAAACTTCAGCGTAGAGAGGGCAACAAAACAGAGTCTTGTCAAATGGAATCATGGACCTCACACTTTAGAACTAGAAGGAATCCTGAAGTTGCTTGCAGTCCACTCCCATCCCCATATATATGGGAAAGTGCTGCCCAGAGCAGTTGGAGAATTTGTTGTCACACAGCCTACCGGGGCAAAGGTAAGATCCTACGGACTTAGTTCCCTGCTCCTTGTGGGGCTCCTTCTGCTGCCCCTCCCACCCCCCTGCCCTTGCCTCCATCTGTCCAGTGTTTTTATGTCAAGGCTTCTGAATGTCAAAAGGTTAAGCATTTTCAAGAACAGTGCTCCTCAGACCCTAATGTGCATGTGAATCACCCCGGGAACTCCTTAACGTGCAGACTCTCATTCAGTAGGTCTGGGCTGGTGCCCAAGATCCTGCATGATCTGACGAGTTCTCGTGCAGTTCTGCTGCTGCTGGTCGCAGGACACAGTATGTATTTGAAGGCCAGGGTTCACTGTGGTCATCAGGACCACACCTGTTTGAAATACTCCCCCTTCACACCCTTGTTCTCAAAGGCTAGAGCTTGGGGACACAGGAAAAGGCTAAGACCACTAAAGGTGTCAGCCTGAAATTCTTTCCCCATCCCCCTGGGTTGCCCTGCGTGGAGGGGCTGCATGGCCCCAGCACTTTCTATGGGGAGCCCACACTCCCTTCCCCAGGCAGCCATCCCAGTGGCCTCAGTGCTGAGGGTAGGACCAGTGCTTGTTGACACGCAGAGAGTATTATCATTTTGAAAACAACAGCCTGATATTCTGGTGAGAAAAACAGGGTCTCAGGAATACAAGAACACATCCCAAGGCTATGAGGAAAGCAAGCTCGGGCAATAAGTTTTGAGTAAAACCATCCTGACGGGGAGAAGAAATGTTGGAGGGCACTAATGTTTGTTGAGGACCACCCTTTGTACTAGACCTAATGATTTGTTACCTCAAGTTGATTCTCACTTGCAAAAAGTTTCAGCTCTATGATCTCTCCACTCTCCACTCTCCATCAGTGCTCCTGACACCCACCTTTTCCCTCTTCTGTGGTCTCCTCGTCCACATCTCCATCTCTCCAGTACATGCCTCCAGCCACTTGTGCATCTCCGTCCCTGTCCACCACCTTGGTCTGTACTCTCATCGTTCTCCCTATTTTCTCTCTAAGTTCCTAGGCCCAGCTAAGCAGAGTGGTAAGCTCCTTGAAGGCCTTGGACTTAAATGTGTGAGGAAAATAGGTTTCTAGAGCAGAGCTGGGACTGGCGTTTGTACAACGATCCCAGTCCTGCCCCAGGGGTGTGGGGACCTGTGGCCAGCTGCAGAATTGCTGGTTTGGGACTCTGTTTTGCTTCACAGCTGAAGACAGCATCTATGTCCTAACCACCAGATTGATTCGCACAAGTGCCTGCACCTCCCAGGCAGAAACACCATTTCCCACCATTCCTTCGCCCTTCCCAAACCCCACACGCCTCCTGGGTCGCTCCCCTCCCTAAAGGGAGAAGAGTCCTCCTTTCGCAACTGCTTGAAATGAAGAGAGACCTCAGCCCTTTGCCACAGCTGCAGGTTGCTGTTTCACTCCCATGCCCATAGAAAAGCGTCCAGTCGAGAAGGATTGTTAAAATATTCTGATGCTCATGTGGCATTTTAAGGCTATCATGTGTGGTCCCTGCCAAAACTGTAAGGGAGACAAGTCTGAACAGGGATGGTTAGTTACATAGCAAGTTTCCAGGCATTGCTGGGGGTTGGATTTTTGCTTTTTTGGTTTGTTTCTTCTTCACTCTCTTTCTTCCCTTTTTTTTTTTTTTTTTTTAAATATAAAAGTTTTCCCACTTCTCCCTTTGCATCCCCTCTTTTTCAACATTGCTTTTCTTTCCACCCCCAGATTTTATGGGGGAGAGAGATTCCCATTAGGACCACTCTGAGTCCTTCAGCTCAGCCTCCTTCAAGTCTCCTTGTGCCTCATGCATATTTGAAAGATGAGAGAAATGAAGTTGGTGTCTTTCAGACCCAAGCTTGTTGACATGTGTCCGCTTCTCTTTCAGACTTCTCAGAAAAATTTAAGGTCAAGATATCTCGGGATAAGATCCTGTTTGTATTTTGTAAAAACAAAGAACCATTAAGTTAGCGCATTTCAACCCAAACCGATGGACAGGGTGCCAGAGATTTTCTTCATTAGCTATTCCTTTTAAAAATATGTCAAGACTTGAAGGAATAAGGTGTCTGAGAAGAAGTGAAGCTTGAGAATATATGAGGTATTTCTTGTTGACAGGCTGGGCTTATGGAAACCAGTCAGGTAAAAGGAGTCACAAGAGATCGGTATATGGAACTGAGCCTTTGAGCAAGGTGCCCAAGATCAAAGCTTCTCCATATTACAGTGAAAAATAAAAATAGTCCTTTCATGCAACTACACATCAAGAATTCCACTGCCAACTGCTGGTGCTTTCTACTTCTTAAATATAGAAACCTGCAGACCTAACCTGGAAATGGCAATTAATTTGATAAAGGACTCAGAAATGTCTGTTTTGCTCCACTTGTAGCTGTTGGCTCATGGAGTTATTGCTGTTGGAAGATTTGGGCGATGCTGTCATTGCCCGGCTTGCAAAGGACTGCAGGCTTTAAGTGTCCTCAACACATTTTCGTAATATTGTGTAAAACACTAACATAGTGGCTTATTTTTTTTCCTTTAGCAGGTAACATGCTCTGTCTTTTGGGTAAGTCAACACATGGATCCATTCCCAAGGAATTGGAGCCAGTTCAGTTTCACAAATAGTACAAAGCAGTGTCGTGGACACAGTAGGGAGTAGAGAAATGAATGATATGGTCCCTATTTCAAAAACCACGTAAATAAGACAGGTATGGATTTAATTAACTGTAAACAAGAATCTGGTCAATTCCGAAATGAGGTCAGAGTGTGTTACAGGAGCTGGCTTGTGGGGCCAGGCTGCCGAAGGAAGTCTTCTAGGAGCAGGGAAACGTCTTTAAAGGCTGGGTGAGATGGAATTATTAGATAAGGTTAATTTTCTTAGATTGGAGAATGACTGAGTTTAGACTGATAGAAAGCCCGTGTTGCTAAATAAATTGTGAAGGTCTCACTGCCCAAGTACAAAGGAAGGAATCTTAGCACAGCGTTCAACATCATGGGAACCACTTTAGGCATTTATCATGGAGTCTCTATTGTCAGAGCTTAGTAATGGTTTAGTCTAGTTGAAAAGAGAGCTTATCCATGTGAAACAACCAACGGTGACGTCCATGAAGAAGCTGTAATTCTGTAGTACGTAGAATAAGTACAAGAACTCGGGGAACAGTGTGGACTGGAATAGTCAGGGAAGGCTTTGCTTTCTTGGAGAGTTAAATATTCGAGATGGGTCCTGGCGCATTGGTGTGATTTGGAAACACCAAATGTGGTGGGAAAAGAGCGTGTCAGGATTGTGGACAGCATGTGCAAGGACACACCGAAGGGAATGCCTGGGATATATTGGGTGCCTGTGAGGGCAGAGGGCTATAGGAGACACACTATGTTTTGGAGAGCAGTACAAGACTTGATAAGAGACCAGTTGTGGCAGGCCTTAAATGTCAGCCAGAGGAATTTGGATTTGATCCAAGAGTTAAAAGGAAGTCAGTAAGCTCAGGCTTATACTGGTAAGTACACTGCTGTCTCCACGCACACGAGATACACTGAGGAGTATATTAAATCTTTGCAGCCCCTCCCAGTGATCAACACAATTTGCAGCCCCTCCTGGTGGTAAGCAAAAGCTCCCCAGTAACCATCAACCAGATCTCTGTCTCTTAGAAGCCCCTGTTCCCTGCCTGGGCGGCTGGTGAGGGGAGTAGAGATGCTGGTTGTATGCATTTTAGACCACCTGCCTGTTGTCTTCTCAACAGTGCCAAGAGGACCACTGAGCCACAGAATTTATAGCAGGAAGGGAATTTAGAGATCTTCTAGTCCCGTGGAATCCTTTCTTCAAATAGAAGCTTAAGAGTAAGTTCAAGGGGCGCCTGGGTGGCTCAGAGTTAAGCCTCTGCCTTCAGTTCAGGTCATGATCTCAGGGTCCTGGGATCGAGCTCCGCATCTGGGCTCTCTGCTCAGCAGGGAGCCTGCTTCCCTTCCTCTCTCTCTGCCTGCCTCTCTGCGTACTTGTGATTTTTGTCTGTCAAATAAATAAAATCTTAAAAAAAAAAAAAAAGAGGAAATTCAACATGTTGAAGATAGTAGGACTGACACACGGTAGGATGGGGGCCTGGGGACCCACCTGCATGGCCCTCACCCACTGGGGGCTCTGAAAGGGACAAAAAGGAGCATCCTGACTTCCTATTTCAAAATAGGAATCTAATCCAAACTAGTATTTGTAGATGAGGAATTGGGCACAAGAGGGCAGGTAACTTCTTCCTACTTGACAGATGTGGCTGACTCTGGAGGTGGCCCAAGTTGGGCATAAATAGCAAATTTGCTTTTTGCCTCTTGATCCACTTCCTTCTTCTACTATGGCCTGATCATCCTTGTAGCAAATCCTGCCACCCCATGCCCGTGGGCTGTCCCAGCACCCTCTCTCAGGAACTGCCCTCCTTGGACAAGGACACATGCTCTATACCTTCTTGCCGTCCAACGTTTAGCTATTCAAAGTCCTCTCGCCTTAGAAATCTATTCTCAGCTAGCTGACTGCCACTGCCACTTGATCTGAGCAGCGACTCATGCTAACATCTTACTAAGTTCTAACATGTAAACAAGTTAATTCTCCTGGATCATACAACTGTTTTTTCAGTAGTGATCTTTGGAGACAGTACTCTTAACTGGTGTCAGCAACTCTGAAGGCAGGCTTTTGGGCAAGGCATAGACCTGACTGGAGTGCTTCTTTATGCCTCAGTTGGCCTCCTGCTTGTGTGCCCTCATACTGAGCTGACTCAGCCAGGGTACGTTTGTCCCTTGTGGCCAGACTTCTGCCGTCTCCCCGAGGGCTTTGGGGATCTGTAGACTGGTCTTACATAAATGGACCGAGGGAACAGCTTTAAGAAGAACCCTCCAGAGCCCCCACTCTCTTTCCTTCCTCCTTCTCAGCTGCCTGCGACACCCAGGCTTCTTTGGTGATAGAATTGGCCTACACACCTCTGGAAATAACACTTTCCCGTGCGGTATCAGGATTTTACTCCAGGGCTCCCTGCCTGAACCCAAACGCCCTGTGTTTCTGGGTGACCAGAGGAGGGGCACTTTGGGAGCGACTTGGCAGATGGAAAAGCCTCTGTCCTGGTTATGCGTCCTGCTGGAGTTGAGGAAAGGCAGAGGTTAGCAGGTCTGGGTTCTAGGGTCCCTGTTCAGCTGTAACCAACCCTGTGGGGCCAGCCTTCTCTTTGGGACTCTGTTTTTATCTGTAAAATGGGACCCTGTAAAATGACGGTGAGAAACCAATGTGGGCAAGGAAGAACTTGGTGTGAAATGAGTGTGAAAGCATAGGAGAGCTAAACAAATAGAGGAAATATCCACTGTCAGATGATTAAGTCTTTATCAACGTCATCAGCCATGTTGAAAACAGGCCTTTATGTGGGCCCTCGCAGGAGTAGCTGTGCTCTGAGCCTCACTTTTCACCAGACTGGCTGCAGGACACAACACCAGGGCATGTGGCCACAAACCAAAATACTCTCATTGTTTGGCACTGAGTCTCATTTTGCATCTGATTGTGTTTGGGACACAGAGATACAATTTGTCAAGAAAACCTTGAATCTATTCTTGGTTTTTGCCCTAATCTTGGGTGGGTCACTTGAGCTACATAAGCTATTTTGTTGACTTGTAAGAAATGGGAATAATAATGCCTATTTTTCTTCCCTCTTAAGAATTTTATAAAGATAAGGTAGGCATATTTTTTTAAGACAAAACTTTTCATAAAAGAAAGTTGATATTATTATCATCAGTATTACTATTCTTGCCAGGGCTAATTTCCAAGTGTGTGCTCTGCCAAGTTCACATTAGCACAGTTGTGTTGACTGTGGCTGTTGGAAATTCTCACCTTGTGATCTGCATACAGACTTCTCATGCAGCTTCCAGAAGTTTTCATTCACCTCACTTATTTATCCCTTTTTTATAATACTGGGGAGAAAGTGGGATTTGAAAAGAAAGGGGACTTCTGTTAGCATTTTGTGTAATAACTGAAGCTATATATCCTCCAAGCCCCAAACTGTACAATAAAAGTTTTCTTGGATACTACTTTTCTCCCATAATTCCTAGCACATAGCTTATTAAGTTATTAACCAGCAATTTCTCTGGCAGCATATTAAACTTTACTTTTAAACAAGTCACAGAGGGGGGGAAACATGCATCTCTCATAAAAGGAATAAAAAACATACACCCTCTAAAACGATTTCCCCAGGCTTTGAACAAATCCCAAGCCCCACACAAGGTCTCTTTTTCCTTATTCTCTGCACATAACTTGAGTGTTAGTACATTAATGAGAAAAAGATGCCTAATAGAAAGATGGAAAAATATGAGGGCCTCTGGGGGGTGTGGGAGGCTCCCTGGGGGTCCTCTGAAAAGGCAGGTGAAACTTAATGTTGGGAAAAGGCAAAACCTTGGCCTTGAGGTTGTGGGTTTCCTCTTGAGTAGCGGTTTTACCAGGGAAGCCAAGGCGGCCATGGCCTGGGCCCTGACCTGCCAAGTGCCCTGATGTCTACACACCGTCTGGGCCTCACCGAGTCCCTACCCAGAACCCTAGTAAGGTGGCTGGGGCCCTGTTTTCACAGATTTCATTCCCCGGAACAAAAGCTGCTTTTCCAGGGGAAACCCCATGTGCTCTGTAGGCATGGTGGGGACCCTTGGCCCCTTTGTGGACAGACTCACAGCTCCTGGTCTCTTGCTTTGGCCATAGGCAACTCAGTCAATTCCCTATAAACTGGTCAGCCACCAGAGCAGGGCACAAAGATGGCTCCACTTTAAAAGGAAAATTCAAGGAGGAGTGCTACGGGGCAGCTTCTGCGTGTGGGTGTGAGTATAAACACTTGCAAAGCTCCAGACCAAGGAAGGCTGGATGGAAGTTGGAGCATACCATAAAAATGCAGCTCTGCCGTCACACCCCCTCAGGGGAGGGCAAGGTAAATGAGCAGTCCTGGGGAGCCAGCCAGACCCCGCATGCCGCTGCCAGCTGGCCTGCAGCATAGAGCTAAATTCTGGATGTTACAGTGGGGGGAAATCACTTGTTTAAAAATATATATTCTGCAATTCATGACCATTTGGCATCTTGGTTTAAACAAATCCCCTATTGTTGCTCCAAGAATGTCATGTGATGGTTGCTTGGCTGGGGGCTGTGGTAAAAAATGGAAATCAGAAGGGAGAGAGGGGTTCTTTTTTATTTAATTTACACTTCTACATTTACATAACTTAATGTGGCCGGCATCAAAGAAGTACCTCCTAGCTCCTAACCCGCAAGAGCTCTTCCTTTTGTATCCACATGTGAAGAGAGGCAACTCTGGTTCTGTGGGCAGCTACCATTGCAGAGATGGGAACTGCCTGGGTTTGCAAAGATGGCCGTCGGGATCTCTGGGAGACCCAGGGAGGTCAACAAAATACGTTGTGTCGAGCCGGCCATTCAAATGGCCCTCGGAGGCTGTTTTCTGATGGTTAGTCAGGGAAGGTTTTCCTAGAGGACAGGCTCTGAAATGAACGTCCAATAAAGAACATGGTGTGGCTGGACATGTGCCAAGTCTGGGGTCCGTGGCAGAAAATGGGAACATGTTCTAGACTGTTTTCCCCCTTTCCTTCTCCCACCACCTTCCCTCTCTCATTCTTCTCTTGCCCCTCCCCCCACTTCTTACCTGTCTTCTCTTCCCTTGCTCCCCACCTACTTTCCTTCTCTTTTTCTGGTTTTCTTCTTAACAGCCTATTCTAGGTCTGGTGGTAGTCCCTGGGATATCACTTTATTCACTTTACTGCTGGCTCCCTGGTACGAGGCTATTAGTGCTTTTTGCTCAGTGACGTGGTTGAGAACAGAAGTGGTCCGAGGAGGAGTGAGCCTGGTCGAAGCTAGGATTAGAGCCCCTGCTAGGACTCGAGCTCCCCAGTCATTCTCAGCCATCAAGCTTGTCAGCGGCACCCATTTGATTTCCTGGTCTTCATTGGTCCCTGCATGTAGCAAGCATGTTTTCGCCATCGTATCTGCTTTACGGAGCTCTCCTGACTGGATTCCTTCTTTCCCTTCACTGGCTAAATCCTTCGGTGTCTCCAGACCCCTACTCCATGACATTCCCTCTCACTGTTTTGTGTACATTTTGTTTTTCTCTCATGTACACTCTCCAGCATACACTTAAAAAACAAGGCCATAGGCTTTGCAAGGCCAGAACGTTCTCCCTCTCCCTCCTATTCTGTCCCAAGTAGGATGTTCCCCCATGGTGCTCGGTAAAGGTGTTTAGCTTAATAAAGTTAAGCCATGAGTCTAATTAGGCTTCTGGAGGAGTAGTTCCCTGAGGATTAGAGAGACCTCAGACCCTGACTTGTTGAAGTCCAGATACAGTCTCTTGACTTAGAGACCTTAACAGACACTAGCTGCCTAAAACCACAACAGCTGTTTCCAGCCCTCTGAAATCGGCAATGAATGCTTCTGGAAGAATATAGTGTGTCCAGAGTGAACTCTCTGACCCTTCTAGGGAGCCCACCAACACTTCACACTCTAGTGTGTGGGGATCCTAGCTTTCCTGTATGGATTGGGCTGGTGGAGTCCCACTGGTGGCTTCAACCCTTTGGAGCTTTTGAACTCTTGAAGGTCACTCTGAAGCTCTCCCTTTGGGTGTTTCACTCATCTGCTGTCATTTCCTGTTGTTCCCCTCCCACGTCCCCTTTGCAATTATTATTTTCCAGATGTGTCATGTGCCCTGCTCTTTGGACATGCTGCTGCTTCTGCTGGGGTCACTCTGCCCATGTTCTGTATCCCACACTCCTCACTCTCCAGCTCTTTGCCAAGTCACTTCCTAACTTAGCAGGTTCCTCTTCAACCATGCTTAATTTTTAGCCTGTCGAACCCCTCCTTTGGGCCGCCCCTCATACTCTGGTATAATTGCTTGCATGTTTCTCCTGCTAACTTGCCGGCTTTCAAGATTTTTTGACAGCCACTAGAAACAAATATTTTACATATGACCTATGTAAAATATGTGTGTGTGCTGTCTGTGTGTATATATGTACACACATGTGAAGTCTTGCCCAGTTTGGAATGGTGATACTATCTGTATAAGATATGAACAGTCTATAAGAAAAAGTGCAATAGGGGAATTTACTCAAGTTGTAGCACATTTAATTTCAGGAATGTTTGCTTTTAGTATATCCACCATCACTTTGGATACCAAGCATAGCCCTGGTAATACCATTCAGTATAGAGCAGGCTGGCTTATTACCTGGAAAAGAAAAAGAAAGGAGTTAGAACAAATCTACCAATGTTTTTGCTTAAAATCATTGCATTTCATAAATTATTTGCCTCTAACAAGATAATTTATTAAAAATAATTTATTAAAGATAATTTATGAAAACTTGATCCTGGGCAAGGACTTTATAGCAACAAGTAAAGGAAACAGTGCTTCCCTTTACCACTTTGATGGCTCTGATTCTGTTTTCCTCCTCCCTCCCTCCTCACCTTCCTCTCTTCCTCCCTCTCTCTGCCTTTCTTTTCCTCCTCTGTTCCCTCCCTCCTTTGTGGCCCCAGATCCTCTGTGTTCCCCACCACCACCTCCCTCCTCCTCTCCTTCCCCTCCATTCCTTTCTCTCTGTTACGCTGGTCACCACTCACTAGTTGATTTCATAGTCAACAAAATGGGTCATAACCTGCGGTTTGAAAAAACACTATTCAGGACTCTAAGTTCCTTGAGGGCAGTGACTATGTCACTGAATCATTTCATCTTCATATTTCTAAACTCTGGCACTATTCCTAGCTCTCAGTAGCCTCTCAGTAAATGTTTTCCGAATGAATGGACCTCAGTTAAGCAGCTCTACAGCCACTGGGATTCCGGAAGGGACGGGAGAAGTGAATAATTTATCACAGACTTCCCAGGAACTCCTGCTGTCCTCCAGACACTAGGGCCATTGTGGATGTGTCTGGGAAGCCCTACTCTCTGCCCTGCCTTCTCCCTCCTCCCAGTTCCCCAGGAGAGAGGGCAGGAGGTTTAATGAAGTTCAGAGATTTCCCAAGGTAGCAGTGGATTCATCAGGTTCTCAGGTGGACATTTATCAAGGGACGAATGTTTAAAAAAATATGGAAGAAAGCAAGATTCTTAACAAGCCTTTTGTTTGATTTTATATGTGTAAACTTTGTCCTCCTAGTAACTGAATACTTGCTGCTCTTTCTATGGCTGTGGTTCTGCCGTTTTTCAGCCCATCTGTAAGACCCTGACCACTTTGGACTTTTTTTTTCTTTGAACACTCTAGATCTCTATTATACTGTGCCCCATGCCAGGATTTTTCCATTAGGGGGTAGGAAAAAAAAATTCCCAAGCCCACCAAACCCCCGTGGGTTAGTTTCCTGTCCAGCTGGCATGCTGTTCCCCAGGATTTTATTCCCCTCATCAAAGTAGCTTGACAGACCAAGAACAAACCTCTGGCTCACCCTGAACTCACAGTGTACCATTTCCAAGTCTGAACAAACATCAAATAATGGTGAGAAAGAAAGAAAGAGAACAAAATGATTTTCCTGACCTAGAAGCCAGTTTAGAGTGAGGCCCAACTCTGACTCCAGACAGGGTGGTTATGTGGCTGTGGCCATGGCTCTGGCTGTAGCCGTCCTTGAGGGTAGAGCCATGAACAGGGGGCTCCAAGCCAGGATTTCTGGCTTGGTTGGTCTCAGAGGAGAAGCCACAGATGGAGTCCTCTATGGCCCCAGATCCTCTGTTTCCTGGACTCAAGAACAGCAGCCCTCGAGGGAGAATCCCACAGTCTCCTTGACTGCATCAGACTTAGCCCAGAGCCTCTCCATTATGGGGGTAGTCAAAGTGGGCCTCAGAGTGTCACAGGAGGCCAACAAGGTCACCAGCCTGTGCCAGATCCAAAAAGAGATGCAGAACCCTTCAGCCAGGCAGGGGTCTCTTAAGATTGCCAACCTTTCCTTGATTGATTTAGAAATCCTAAAAAATATGCTAACTTAGCTAAAAATCTCATGGAAACTAGGCTCCTCCTCAGAGTTGATAGTCAAACCAGCTTCCCCAAAATTTCCCTTTATGGTTCTGTATGGCTCTACCAACAGGAAAACATCCAGGGTGAGGCTATGACTCTGAGGCCACATGGGAGCAGACAGTGCATTTTTACACTAAGCAGCACCCAGTTAGCATGAGGCATCCCATCTCCTGAAGGCCTGGCCTGCCTTCTTCTTGTTGCTACTTTTCAGCACATTCTCTCATCTTCCCCTCCTGATCTCCCTAGGTCCATAGTCAGGCCAAACTGATTCCTTCCCATATTTTATTGACCCCTCTCAAAACGCCCTGCCCTATCAACTTTGTGTGGCTAAAATCTTCCCATCATTCACGGCCCAGTTGGAATTACATCTCCATAAACCTTTCCCATCGCTCCAGTCCCACCTCTTCACTCCTTACATCCTGTCCCGAGGTTTGCCCTTATTTTTGTCTCCATAACTGCATAGAATTCTCTGAGGTCAGAAATCATCTCATGGACCTCATTTCCCAGCACTTAGCTCAGAGCTGGGTGCTTAAGGGGTTCCGTCTGCTCTCCGCAAGCCACTTACTCAGCTCCGTGCTGGATTGCTGACAGTTCATGAACCCCGCAACACTGGCTTTTCTCGCATTCTTGCTTGAGTGGCCCTTCCTTTGGCAGAGGGAAGTCCTACCTGTTACACAGTAAAAATGCCAGAATTGCAAATTATATCATTAAAGAAGTTTTCATAAAGTGTGGACCTTTCATAGGGAGTAGACAGATAAGGACAGGGAGTTAGGGTTGTGAGACCTGGGGAAAATGAGATAGAAATGAAAAATAAGGGTAGGTTTGGGAAGAAAAATTCCAAATAGATGAAAGTTTTAAGCAACAACAAAATGGAATTATAATTATATATATTTTTTAAAAACTACAATTATATATATAATTTTTATAATTATATATTACATTTACATATCATTTACATATATTTAACATATAATTTACATTTACATATAATGTACAATTTATATATATATATATATATATATAAAATCTTGAAGAAGGTATAGACTTTGTAAGCATGATACAAAATCCAGGAGACACAAATAAAAATACCAGTGTATTTGGCTGCATTGAACTAAGCATTTTTGACTTGTAAAAAATTTATAAAGTTGAAAGACAAATGATAAACTGCAAAAATATTAAAAACAAATAAATAAAAGGAGAAGCTGGATGGCTCAGTCATTAAGCGTCTGCCTTTGGCTCAGGTCATGATCACAGGGTCCTGGATTTGAGCCCCGCATCCAGCTCCCTGCTCTGTGGGAAGTCTGCTTCTCTCTCTCCCGCTCCCCCTGCTTGTGTTCCCTCTCTCATTGTGTCTCTCTCTGTCAAATAAATAAAATCTTTTTAAAATAAGTAAATAAGTAATAAAAAATAGACTGCAAAAATATTTGTAGCACATGTGACAAAGAGTAGATTTCCTTAATATACAGAGAGCTCCCACAAATCAATAAGAAAAAGACCAACAATGTTAATGGACAGGGGAACTGAATACATTTCACAGAGAAGGAAGCTGAGGTATCTTTTGTGAAAAGCATATGAAGTGATGATCAACCTCACTTATAACAAAATAATCACAACATAAAAATGATAAGATACTGTTTTTCACCTATCATTTTGATAAAAGTCAAAAAGTTTAATAGTACACTGTGTTGGTCAGGTTGTGGGAGACTGGAATTCTTTGGCATGCTGTTGGTGAAAATGTATTATCTCTTTGGAGAGCATCTTGTTAAAAACAATCATAATTGTTTGCAAATACCTTGATCTGTCTATTCAGCTTCTAGGAATTTCTCCCCTGAGTACTCATTTATATGCAAAAAACTGATGTATATGTACATTCTTTATTGTTTTTAGCTAAATATCTTAAATAATCTGAATTCTTTCAAAAGGGGATTGGTACCTCCGTGGCATGGAACAGTCTACAATCTTTGAAAGAGAGGCAGATCTGTTTTTAATGGCATGATGTCAAAAATGTGTAAGTGAGAAAAAGTAATGCCTAGAACTTAGTATATAGTAAACTACTCTTTGGGTAAAAATAAGCAAGTGGGTAGCTATAGAAAGATGCTTGTAAATGAACAGAATGTGTCTGGAAGGCCATACTGAGAAGTAGTAATAGTAGTGGCCTCCGGTAACAGAAGGTGAACAGAGGGCAGTGAGAACTCCATTCTCACAGCATGCCCTTTTGTACGGACTTGTTTTTATACCATGTGCACATGTTACCTATTTTTTAAAGCTTATTTTAAAAAAAAATAACTAGGTGCAGGTATGAAATTGGGCCAAACATGAGGTATGTGTATAAACCAGGAGTTACGGTAGGGTAGGAGTTGAAGCAAGCAAGTGACTAGAGAGGAAGCAAGTCAGCAGGACAGAAATGAGGCGGGTCAGCAAGAGAGAGACCTGGACACATGGCAATTTTGTGTTTTCTTTTAAGTCAAAAGTATCTGATTTCCTTTTCATACGAGAGCATATGCCCGGCCTCAATATGGCCAGTTCAGGATAGAATAGGAATAAACTTAAGGGAAATGGTAATAAGACTGTTCAAATGCAGGGAATGAAGAGGATGGGCTTAGGGGTCAAGTAAATGGAATGTCACCAGCCAGAACATTTGTGCCATTCCCTCATCTTAGGCAGGAAGCAGAGAAGTCAGGGAGCGAACACCTGATGGGGCGTCTGCCGTGGCCCATAAGCGAGGTGCGCATTCCACTTGCCACATCGGAAGTCACCGTGACTCACCATGCCATAATTAGGGTTTCCATTGTCCCAATCAGGAATAGGACTCAGGTCACAGAAATAAGTGGCAAAGTCAAGATTCAAATCCAAAATGTCCCTTCTCTTTTTACTGCTTGTCCTCTTTTACTACGTGCACATCAGGGAGGGTGGGGCCCCTTGTGCACATCAGGGAGGGTGGGGCCCCTTTCAGTCAGTCCGTGTGACCCGAGGCTCAAAGCCAGGGGGACCTTCAGCACCGTTTTCCAAAGAAAGTCTTCATTCTTCCTTTTTTTATCCAGAACCCTAAATCCAAGCCCACTTACTTTTTCCAGCATGTGGTTCAAAGAGTAAAGTGAACTCCATTTATTGAAAAAAGAAAAACTTGCGCTTATTGGGAAAGGAATGTCTGTCGCTAGGCTTGTTAGCACTCCCGTGTGTTTGGTTTTTCCACCGGTTTTTTCAGTCTGTAGGTATGGTTTGTCCTACGCCAGTGCAATTCTCCTCTAGAATGCTCAGTGAGTGACACTTGTAACCCAAGATCACCTCCACCCCGCCAGATCTGTCCACTAAAGAGGAAAAATAATAGAACCTTAACTCCCCCCACCAATCTCCTCGTTTTCAAATAACTGGGATAGGATACCGGGTTTTGTTTGTTTTCAGTTTGTTTTATTTGGAACCAGAGCATAGAGTTTTATCTGTTTTTGTGCATGTGTATCCCCAACCTCCACCTTGTGCTCTAGGATTTCATTTCCTCATTTGACTTACTGACGTGTTTCTACTATTGGCGATTATCTGTCTTTTTTAGCATTGGCCATAACTCCCTAAGCCTCATGAGACACCTTTTTCTCATCTGTGACCCAGACCTCAGGGAGAGAAAAATACCAGCTTATCTCCTGTTCTTTACCTTTCTAGGCAAAATCCGTGTTTGGTGACCAGAGCTGTATATATTGACATTCTCTTCCTGTTGCCTCGCTGCCTTGACAAGCCCAAAGGCACCCAGCCAGGTATGATTCATAGTTATATCATATTTTGGAATGATTATGGATCTCTGAACTATAGGTGGGGCTTTGAGTGGGTCTGCCACACACTCCCCCAAGCTTCTGCTTTTATAAAACTAACCACACATCAGAATTCAGCATGGTGTCATACAATTCCTTCATGCACGCTTTTCAAGGAAACTTATCCTTGTTAAGTTGGAAGTTTGCCATTTATTTTCTGTTTCGTCGTTCAGGAGGGAGTTTGGACTCTGAGTACTCAAATACCCTCTGTGTTTCAGAGACCTTGGCTTTTTTCCTCTTCCATTCATTTTCTTTAAAATTCAAAGAAAGCAGAGAGTCCATTCTGCTTTATTCCGCAGAGCCAACTGAACTGGGCTCATTTGATCCTGGAGTCTGGATACCAAAGACTCAGTCCCAAATCTGCCCTCACTGCCTTAAGCTCTGTCTTGAGATTCGTTCCTTGGTCATACACGTTTCCGGTATTGGCCGCCAAATCCATATATAATTGTTCTATTTTAATGATGATTCACAGAGTATTTTTATTATTAACATATAATGTATTATTTGTTTCAGGGGTACAGGTCTGTGATTCATCAGTCTTAAACAATTCACAGCACTCACCATAGCACATGCCCTCCCCAATGTCCATCACCCAGCTACCTAATCCCTACCCCCCCAACACCCAGCAACCCTCAGTTTGTTTCCTGAGATTAAGAGTCTCTTATGGTTTGTCTCTCTCCTGATCCCATCTTGTTTCATTTTTTCCCTCCTTTCCCCCTACAAACCCCCGCCCTGCCTCTCAAATTCCTGATATCAGAAAGATCATATGATAATTGTCCTTCTCTGATTGACTTATTTCCTCAGCATAATACCCTCTAGTTCCATCCACATCACTGCAAATGGCAAGATTTCAGTTTTTGATGGCTGTGTAGTATTCCATTTTGTGTATATACACACACACACACACACACACCCCACACACACACACACCCCCCACACACACATATATATACACCACATCTTTATCCATTCATCTGTTGATGGACATTTAGGTTCTTTCCATAGTTTGACTATTGTGGACATTGCTGCTTTAAACATTCGGGTGCATGTGGCCCCTTCGGATCACTGTATTTGTATCTTTAGGGTAAATACCCAGTAGTACAATTGCTGGGTCATACAGTAGCTCTATTTTCAACTTTTTGAGGAACCTCTATACTGTTTTCCAGAATGGCTGCACCAGCTTGCATTCCCACCAACAGTGTAGGAAGGTTCCACTTTTTCCCCATCCTCGCCAACATCTGTCATTTCCTGACTTGTTAATTTTAGCCATTCTGAATGGTATAGGGTAGTATCTCACTTTGGTCTTGATTTGTATTTCCCTGATGCCAAGTGATGTGGAGCACTTTTTCATGTGACTGGCAACCATCTGGATGTCTTCTTTGCAGAAATGTCTGTTATGTCTTCTGCCCATTTCTTGATTGGATTATTTGTTCTTTGGGTGTTGAGTTTGATAAGTTCTTTATAGATTTTAGATACTAACCCTCTATCTGATACATCATTTGCAAATATCTTCTCCCATTCTGTCAGTTGTCTTTGGTTTTATTGACTGTTTTTCTTGCTGTGCAAAAGCTTTTGATCTTGATGAAGTCCCAATAGTTCATTTTTGCCCTTGCTTCCCTTGCCTTTGGTGACATTTCTAGGAAGATGTTGCTGCAGCTGAGGTTGAAGAAGTTGCTGCCTGTGTTCTCCTCAAGGATTTTGATGGATTCCTATCTCATATTTAGGTCTTTCAGCCATTTTGAGTCTATTTTTGTGTGTGGTGTAAGGAAATGGTCCAGTTCATTCTTCTGCATGTGGCTATCCAATTTTCCCGACACCATTTGTTGAAGAAGACTGTCTTTTTTCCATTGGATATTCTTTCCTGCTTGTCAAATATTAGTTGACCATAGAGCTGAGGGTCCATTTCTGGGCTCTCTGTACTATTCCATTGACCTATGTGTCTGTTTTGGGACCAGTACCATACGGTCTTGATGATGACAGCTTTGTGATAGAGCTTGAAGTCTGGAATTGTGATGCTGCCAACTTTGGTTTTCTTTTTCAACACTCCTCTGGCTATTCAGGGTGTTTTCTGGTTCCATATAAATTTTAGGATTATTCCTTCCATTTCTTTGAAAAAAATTGATGGTATTTTGATGGGGATTGCACTGAATGTGTAGATTGCTTTAGGTAGCATAGACATTTTCACAATATTTGTTCTTCCAATCCATGAGCATGGAACATTTTTCCATTTCTTTGTGTCTTCCTCGTTTCTTTCATGAGTACTTCATAGTTTTCTGAGTACAGATTCTTTGCCTCTTTGGTTAGGTTTATTCCTAGGTATCTTATGGTTTTGGGTACAACTATAAATGGGATCAACTCCTTAATTTCTCTTTCTTCCTTCTTGCTGTTGGTGTATAGAAATGCAACTGATTTCACAGAGTGATTTTCTTCAAATGGAAAAGGGCAACTTCAAATTTAAAAAAAAATTTTTTTTTAATGTGTTTATATAAGAGGCTGCAGGAAGTGCTATACATGAGCTCCAGGCCACAGACTGAAACTGATTTTCAGCAACACAAACTGGAATGCAGGGTAATGAGGCTGCAACTGGTTAAAATCAGGCTCTTCTAATTGATTAGGCCTGTCGAAAGGAGGCTACAATTACAAAGTCACATTCTGAGTACAAGCAGGCCAGGCCTTTCCCCTGTTACATTTAGTCTGTCAATGATTTGTTGTCTTCAGTAAATATATTCAGGCTGTCAGAGTCCAGCTCTGTCCATATGGAACCCTGTTCCCAAATTCAAACCAATTTAAAGTGCTTTGAGGGGGAGGTGCGAAACCACCTCACCCGGATTGATGACTATTAGCCCACAGAGCCCCTGTGGCCACGCAGAGGTAAGAAGAACACACCTAGACTTTCATCAGCTCCCCAGCCTTGCAGAGGGCGGCCATTGTATCCATTTGGTAGAATAAGTTCATATAGTTTTGTAGCTGTCAAACGGTCCTAGTTTATGCCTCATCCCAGCCTAATTACTAATAGTGTTCCCCTTTACCCTTGGAAGTGTCCAGGTTTGCTCCCCCATTATAGATCACCCCCACTGTAAGGGACTTCAGGGTTGCGCCACTGTATTTTACACTTGAACTAACTGGGGTATGGAGATTATAAATCAGGTGTTACTGGGTGGTGGCTCAGTGGGTTAAAGCCTCTGCCTTCGGCTCATGTCATGATTCCAGGGTCCTGGGATCGAGCCCCGCATCGGGCTCTCTGCTCAGCAGGGAGCCTGCTTCCTCATCTCTCTCTGCCTGCCTCTCTGCCGACTTGTGCTGTCAAATAAATAAATAAAATCTTTAAAAAAAATTTTTTTTTAAATCAGGTTTACCAGGGAGGTTAGTTCAGGTTTCCTCTATTTTTGTATTTCAATTCCAAATTCTCTATAGCTTGACAGTACTTCTCTGCTTAGTAGCTAAAGGACTTTGGCCTGGAAAGAGTTGCTCACGACTCATGAGTCCCGGCTTTGGGATCCTCTCAGAGTTGTGTGGTTGACCGTAATCATCAATTTATTTGAACCAAGTTTTCCTTAATGTACTAGTACCTTTATTCCTTGTCCAGAGGGGTTAACCCTTGAGTGTTGTGGGCAAAAGGCATGTTTGGTGGATTCTCTGTTCTCCAGCCACCTGCCCTTTACTGATGCTTGGGCTCCTTCATGAAGACGTTGGCCTTTTTGAACCATCCTTTCTTCCAAAGTCTTGTGTTACAGAAGACTTTGTACCCCAGTTAAAAGTGGATACAGCTGTCATTTATTTTGCTCAGCTGTGTTGTACTTGCATCAATGCATCATTCCTCTTACAGAGTCTTTTTTTTTTTTTTAAGATTTTATTTATATATTTGACAGAGAGAGAGATCACAAGTAGGCAGAGAGGCAGGCAGAGAGAGAGAGGGAAGCAGGCTGCCCGCCAAACAGAGAGCCCGATGTGGGGCTCGATCCCAGGACCCTGAGATCATGACCTGAGCTGAAGGCAGAGGCTTAACCCACTGAGCCACCCAGGTGCCCCTCTTACAGAGTCTTTACTCTGCCGAGGAGGATGGGACAGAGTGGGTGCTCTTGCCTGTATTCTAGTATGACAGCCATCACTTGAAATACTTTATCGCACCCTGCCCAGTGTGGCAGTCACTAGCCACGTGTGGCTCCCAGGCTCTTGGGATGTGGCCGATCCAAATGGGAATGTTTTGGAAGGATAAAATACACACCCAATTTCAAAGAGTTAGTATGAAAACAATTTCTCACTCACTTTTTATGTTGATTACATGTTGGAATGATTATTTTTGATATATCACATTAAATGAAATATATTATTAAAATGAACTTCACCTATTTCTTTGTATTTTTTTAAAATGTGGCTGCTGGAAAATAAAAAATTATATATGTGGCTCATATTCTCTTCCTATCAGACAAGTAAGGATGTTATCCCGTCCTTCAGGATTTGCCCATATAAACCACATATATGTGTGTCTATCTGTATGAATGTTATACAATCATATAATGCATCCACACAAACCATGGTAACAAAATGTCCATCTCCATTATTAGCTCACAAAACTCAGAGTAGGGAGTGTATCATTCAGGCTCAAAGCCATAACCCTCATTTTGAATCCCAGATCTGCCGTTTAGCTCTGTGACCTCAGGCAATTCATTGAACCTTTCAGAGACAGTTTTTCTCAATTGTAATTGGGAGTGATGACAGGATCTGTATCTTAGAGTGGTTGTTGACGAATTTGTGTAAATTCCTACATAAGGGACGTGCTTTGCATCGCACAGAGTAAGTGCTCAGTAAATATTAGGTACTATTAATATTATTATTACCCTCATTATCATTAGCTAGAAACCAGGCATCTAGTCCAGTCCCCTGCAGCCCCACACATTCATAATTCTCTTCAAACATCTTCAAGAAAGAAGAAATGTCTGCTTTCCTAGGAAAATACTGAAAGATGGCATAGCTGTCATGGAATGTCAGGAAATCCATTTGATTAAGGATTCTCCTGCCTCTCTGACTGATTCCAAAAAAGGATCATTTTTGTTGTTCGTCTATTTTTTCATTCATCAGAAATGACATGCCAACATCAGACACATTGAGCACCTATAGCTGGAGACACACATACATGGGTTTTGGGCTTATAAGTAGGGGAGTAAGGGATTACAGGTGCCGTAAAGGAAATGTTTATGGGATACATTGAAGGTCATTTCTACTTGGGAAGACAGGACGGCTTCATAGAGGAGAAGGTGGTTGAGCAGAGTTTTGAGGCTGAGTAGAGATTCAGCACATAGGCAAGGTGAAGGTGGGCATCATAGAGAGAGGGAGAAGCATGGCCAGAGGCACAGAGGCACAAGTCAGCACAGCCTTCAGAGAGCAAGGGCAGTGACCAGTGTCGGGTTCAAGACCAGGCAGGTGTGACAGTCACAGAAGCAGGAACTCAATCATGAAGGACCTCCTAGGCCAATTCAAGGAGCGTGTACTTGACCTCGTAGACAAAGCAGGTTATTAAAGGATATAAGACAGAGAGTCAGGGGCGCCTGGGTGGCTCAGTGGGTTAAGCCGCTGCCTTCGGCTCAGGTCATGATCTCAGGGTCCTGGGATCGAGTCCCGCATCGGGCTCTCTGCTCAGCGGGGAGCCTGCTTCCTCCTCTCTCTCTCTGCCTGCCTCTCTGCCTGCTTGTGATTTCTCTCTGTCATATAAATAAATAAAATCTTTAAAAAAAAAAAAAAAAAAAAGACAGAGAGTCACACCATGTGGTTTTTAAGACAAGGTGACATTTCCTTCTATGCCCTCACCCTTGTAGAATTCTTAGAACCTTAGGAACTAAGTTCCCATGGTCGCCAAAAAAGAATGTAACAGAAAATCCATTTATGGAATGTCAGGGGGATTTGTCCAGACATTGTGATTGTCAGCCCTGGGGGTCTGGCAGGTGGGAGTGGGGAGTAGAGAACCAGACTGAAGATAAAGGCAGCAGAATGCTAAAAATAGCTGTCTTCGAATGGTGCCATCATGGGGGTGTCCTCCTCTTACTTCCATTTTACAGATCTTAAACACCATAATTCTGTTTTATTCATATGGGAGTACGTATGTATACTTCAACAGTAAATGGATCTAACTATGAATCTCGAAGGTGATTCATTATTCTAAAAGAAGTAGTATCCATTTCAGGGAAACATTTTTGGTTGAAGGAGGATTGGTCCATCTCCTCTCAAACACTGTTCTGTTTGTGACCTTGGAAGGCTGTTTCCCCGTCTAAACTGTCTCAGAACCACGTTGAGGGGCTAGGGAAATAAATAAGGAGAAAAACAGTGGAGTGGAAAGGCAGGGAAGATGATTAGAAAAGCTTAAGATAATGATGTGTTTTGTGTGATTCAGACTTTTATCTTAGTGCTTCCTCATCCTTTGAGGTTTCCTGAGCCATTAACTAGGTTTTACAAATTCCAGATCTGGGGGTTTTGTTTTGAGTTCCAAAGTGATTTAAACCCGCAGGACTCTCTGTCCCCTGTATTTTTTTTCCTCTTCTGAATCCAGCTGTCATCGTTCGTATACATCAGTTTCCTGCTGGAAAGAAAATTATAGTCTCTGAGTGGAGTTGGGGGATGAGGAAGAGGAGACCTAACAGCACGAGCACTCTAGGGCTGCCTTGCAGGCCTGGGCAGGGACCTGGAGACACAGAGCTTTCCCTCTCATTGGAGGCCCGCCTACCCTTTGTCGCTCTCAGCTTGGACACGTTCCATCCGACTCCACAGCGTACAAGTGATCTCAAAAGGCTTTTTCCCTGCCCCTGAAATGTATATAGGGTGCCCAGCATACTCTCCTTCTCAAGAAACATGTTCAATACCCTCTTCCTTGTAGGGGTCATAGTAATTATGACCGACAGTTAACTGAGCACTGTTAAAATAAGTCCATGGCAAGCATTGTGCCAAGCATTTTGCATGCATCAGTAAGGGAGGTTCTTATGGTCCCGCATGTCAGATGGGAGGAAACCCAAGGCAAGGAGACAACTGACCAAGTGTCACATGCATAATAGGAGAGCAGAGGCTGAGCTCTCTGGGCACGTACCCCATGGCCCCAGAGCACAATCAAGGCCAGAATCCGGAAAACCACTACCTCAGGGAGGGTGCCCTAGAACCCTCTTGGTTGTTCCAACTTCCCATTGCTCTTCCTCTCCTATAGAACCCCCAGCCCTCAGAGAAGGATCCCCTTCAGAGGAGCCTTCCAGACCACATGCTTTCATGGGGCACTTTCTTGCCTGCATTTCTGTCTCCTGTGCCCCAGAGTGTGGAACAGCATGAGCATGGACCTGGGACAGAAGCAGTTACTAGAAAGAGAGCGCCTGACTGCTCCCAGGCAGCCGCCTGCCCTTTCTCTCTTTGCAGGTGGACCCACGGCCATGGCACAAAATACTTCCCGGTACTAAGCTGCTGGCGGCTGCATTTTGTGGTTTCTTCATTAGCTGGAATTTATAGTTCAGATCTCATCATTCTGCCAAGTGCAATAAACATTCTGTTTTACTAGAATGTAGCTATTATTGTTATTATTTTTCTTCTCAGTGCCTTAAACGTGAGTGACCAACTTGAGAGCGTGAAGTCAGAATCCCTAAACAGTTGGAATGCCAAGTCAATGTGCTCTGTAGATCAGTCTCAGATTAGAAGACAGGCTCTCATTTATTACACTCGTATTTATATAATGGAAGTTAGGTAATGGAAACACTCCCAAAGGCCAGCTCCGATGTTGATGATGGTTAAATGGTAAAACCTGGGACAAGTATCCAACAATGCCTTGTGTTTGTACTGCCTTGAACATGAATAATATATGTGTGACATGAATAAATATAAGGTCAATGATTTTTATGACATACTAACTTCCTTTACCTAAGTTCCTGGGAAATACAGTTAGTTACAGAGAATGAAAACATTGGCAACTTACAAACACCTGCTTTGATTATTTGGTCTAATTAGGTTAAATTTAACCAATCCCATCTGAACAAATTGAAAACAATTCTTATCTGTTCCCTTGGTCATGTACTTTTATCGGTGTTGGATGCAGATGTGTTTAATATGACATGGTAGATGCTGTTCTCTCAGCTCTGGGTGGAAGATAAAAGGGAATTGAGAACATATTTTTAGAGTCTTCTGGGGACTTTTTATTTCTGGGCCCGCAGCTATGAAATTTCAAGGAAAAAAAAACAGGCTTTGTTGTCAATAAATTAGTTGCCTTTCTCCAAAACACTGAGACTGTCATCTGAATGGTTGCTTTTGCCAAAAGTGTCTTTCCCAGGGAACAGTGAGCGCCCAAAATAAGCAGATGATTCTAGCTGCCTTTCGGAAGTTAGAATAATACAGGATGTGTTATTAGATTGCTAGGTTCATGTGGTGTTTACAAGCCTGCTGCTGAGGACATAGGCCTACAGTTCTTAGAATTGTAGAAGTTAGAGACCATGTAATCAGTAGGTAGAATGGAAATGATAGCAAGGTCACACAGCTGGTAAGTGAAGTAGTCAAGCTTCCTTGGCTCCTGGTCCATTGCTTATTTCCATGACCAAAATTAAGAGCCTCTAGCAATATAAGTTGGGCCAAGTGTCTGGATCTATAAAGGAACCATGTCATGAAACTGGCTTACCCACACTTCCACCCCAGGAGTAAAATACTATTCAGTATTTCATGATCCCAATACTGGGATCTCAGAACATCTGTGATTTCGGTTTTTCTCTGTGTTTTGTCTTGCCCCACTCTAGCAGTCCTCAACACAGATAATCTGAAACTAGTTACCCGTGTCAATTAAATTAGTTAAGCAAGTTGTTTTTGAAAGCTTATTCTAGACATCTCAAATAAATGGAATCCTACAATGTGTGGCCTTCCATGTCTGGCTTCTTTCACTTAATGTTTTCAAGGTTCATCCTTGTATCATGAATCAATGTTCTTTTTTATGGCAGAATAGTAGTCCATTGGATCAATATACCACCTTTTATTTATTCATCAGTTGATGGACATTTGTGTTGTTTCTACTTTGGGGCTGTTATGAATAATACCATCATAAGGATTCATGGACAAGTGTTTGTGGCGATGTAGGTTTTGAGTTCTTGGGTATTGACCTAGGAGTAGAATTGCTGGGTATATGCCAAACCTAGGTTGAACTTTTTGAGGAAGTGGCAGACTATTTCCAAATAGACTGCATCATTTGGCATTCCTACCAGCAATGTATGAGGATTCCAATTTCTCCACATCCTAGACAGCATTTGTTAATTGCCCATCTTTATTTTTTATTGCCATCCTGTTGGGCATGAAGCAGTATTGCATTGTGCTTTTTGACTTGTGTTTCCCTTATGGCTAGTGATGTCAAACATCTGTTCTACTGCTAACTGGCCCTTTGTTTATATATCATCTTTAGGGAAATGTCTGTTCAGATCCTTTGCCCATTTTTAACTTGGGTTATATATTTTTTTCATTCGTGAGTTATAAGAGTTCTTTAAATATTCTGGAATTAATACCTTATCAGATATATAATATACAACTATTTTCTCCCATTCTGTGGGTTGTCTTCTCACCTTCTTGATAATGTCTTTTGATGTATAGGAGTTTTTAGTTTTGCTTACATCCAGTTTATCTTTCTCTTTTGTTGCTTATGCTTTTGACATCAAATCTAAGAAACCATTGCCTAATACAAGGTCACAAAGATTTGTACACATGTTTTTTGTAGTTTTATCTCTTAACATTTAGGTTTCTGATCCAGTTTTTTTTTTTTTTAAACTGAGACTATAAATAGGCCCTAATTTTTAAAGGATTATTTATTTATTTATTTGACAGAGAGAGAGAGAGAGAGAGATCACAAGTAGGCAGAGAGGCAGGCAGGGAGAGGGAGAAGCAGGCTCCCTGCTGAGCACAGAGCCTGATGCGGGGCTCGATCCCAGGACCCTGAGATCTTGACCTTAGCTGAAGGCAGCGGCTTAACCCACTGAGCCACCCAGGTGCCCCTCTGATCAGTTTTTAAAGATTTATTTATTTATTTATTTGAGAGGGAGAAGGTGTGGTGGGGAGGGGCAGAGGAAGAGAGAGAGTCTCAAGCAGACTCCGAGCTGAGCACAGAGCCTGACACAGGGCTTGATCTCACAACCTGAGCCAAAATCTAGTGTCGGACACTCAACTGACTGTGGCACCCCAATTTCTGATTCATTTTGAGTGAATTTTTGTATTTGGTGTGAGGTATAGATCCAACCTCATCCTTTTGCATGTGCCTAATGCATTTGTCCCAGCACTATTTGTTGGAAATAATTATGCTTTCCTTGTTGAACAGTCTGAGTATCCTGGTCAAATAATCAACTGACCATAAATATATGGATTTATTTGACCTCTATGACTGTCCTTATGCCAGAACCATACTATCTTGATTATCATAGCTTTCTAGTAGCTTTTGAAATTAGATCGTAAACCCTCCAACTCTGTTGTTCTATTTCAAGATGATTTTGGCTAGGTTGCTTATATTGTCATACAAATCTTAAGAACAGTTTGTCAACTACTGCAAAGAGGAAAGAAAAGCCAGCTAGGATCATGATAGGTATTGTATTAAATCTGTAGGTCAGTTTAAGGAACATTGTCATTATAACAATATTATGTTTTCAGGAATTCAGATGAGAACACAGGATGTCCTTCCATTTATTTAGATCTGTTTTCTAGTTTTCAGTGTACACAGCATGAACATCTTTCGGTAAACAATTTATTCCTATTTTATTCTTTCTGATGCTGGTGTAAATGAAATTATTTTCTTAATTTGGTGGTTTGGGTGGTTTGTTGCTACTATATAGAAGTACAATTGATATTTGTATATTAATCTTCTATCCTGCAACCTTACTGAAGTCATTTATTAGGGGTTTTTTGTGGGCTCCTGGGGATTTTCTATATATGAGATCATGTCATATGCAACATAGTTTGTACTTCTTCCTTTCCAATCTGGCTGCTTTTTATTTATTTTTCCAATTGCCTAATTACCCTGGCTAGAACCTCCTGTACAGTGTTAAATAAAAATGGCAAGAGCAGACATTCTTGTCTTTTTCTTGATCTTCTGGAGAGTAGTTTCCATCTTTCACCATCCAGTATATCGTCAGCTGTGTGGGTTTTTCATAGATACTCTTTATCAGGTTGTAGAAGTTTCCTTATTTCTAGTTTGTTGAGTGTTTTTACTGTGAAAGGGTGTTAGATTTTGTCGTCTTCTTTTTCTGTATCTATTATGATGATCATGTGGGGGGGGTTGCCTTTATTCACATGATATGACCCATTACTTTTTATTGCTCTGTAGTATTCCATTATATACATGGTTTGTTTTTATTAACTCATCAGTTGAAATACATTTGGGCTTTTCTACTTTTTAGAGATTGTGACTGTGTGGCTCTGAGCATTCTTACTGAAGTGTTTGTGTGGTCATGTTTTTATACCTCTTAAGTAAAGCCTAAAAAAGTGATCACTGGGTCATACGATAAGGATTACAAGGAATTCCTAAACTTGTTTTCCAAAGGGGCTTACCACTTTGCATCCCCACCAGTGCTGTAATAAGAGATCTAGTTGTGCTATATCCTCACCTAGACTTGGTGCTGTCCCTCTAGTAGCTATTCTATTGAGTGTAGCGGAATCTCATTGTGATTTTTTTTTAAAGATTTTATTTATTTATTTGATAGAGAGAGATCACAAGTAGATGGAGAGGCAGGCAGAGAGAGAGAGAGAGGGAAGCAGGCTCCCTGCGGAGCAGAGAGCCCGATGCGGGACTCGATCCCAGGACCCTGAGATCATGACCTGAGCCGAAGGCAGTGGCTTAACCCACTGAGCCACCCAAGTGCCCCTCATTGTGATTTTAATTTGCATTTCCCGAGTGACTAGTTATATTGAGCATCTTTTCAATTACCATATTTGCTGTACGTATATATTTTGGGTAAAGTGTTTATTCAGATCTCTTGCACATTTCCTTTTAAAATTGAGGTGTTGGGAGGCACCTGGGGTGTTCAGTCAGTTAAACATCTGCCTTCGGCTCCGGTCATGATCCCAGGGTCCTGGGATTGAGCCCTGCATTGGTCTCCCTGGCCAGCAGGAAGCCTGCTTCTCCCTCTCCCTCTGTCCCTCCCCACCACTCATGTGCTCTCTCTGTCTCTCTTTCTCAAATAAATAAATTAAAATCTTTTTTAAAAAGAGAAAGTGAGTTGTTTATCTTATTGTTGAGTCTTATTATTGAAAGTGCTTTATTCTGTGTATAGTCCTTTATTATTATTATTTTTTTAATGTGAGGTGGGGTTTTTTTTAAGATTTTATTTTATTATTTATTTGACAGACAGAGATCACAAGTAGGCAGAGAGGCAGGCAGGGTGGGGAGGAAGCAGGCTCCCTGCTGAGCAGAGAGCCCAATGCGGGCCTGCATCCCAGGACCTTGGGATCATGACCCGAGCAGAAGGCAGAGGCTTTAACCCACTGAGCCACCTGGCACCCCTGGGTATAGTCCTTTATGCAAAGAAATACTTTGCAGATATTTTCTACCTTTTGTTTATCTTTTCATTTTCTTAACAATGTCTTCTGAAGAACAAACATTTTTAATTTTGATGAAGTCCAATTTATCAATTTTTTCTTTATTTTATGCTTCTTGTGCTTTAATAAAGAAATTCTTCCCTATCCCAAGATCACAAAGATGTCTTCTTCTACAATTTTATAATTAAGGTTTTACATTTATATCTTTGACATTAGGCTAATTTTCATGTATCTCACAAGGTTGAAGTTCTCTTTTTCATTTCTTCCATACAAACAACCAATTATTCCAGCCCTAGTATTTCTTCAAATATTTTTTCCAGCCCTTTCCCTTTTTCTTCTCTTTCTGGGATTTCACTCTATGTATATTAGGTGACTAGAAGTTGTCCCACACATCACTGACGTTCTGGGTTTTTTTTTTTTCTATCTGTGTGTCTTTTTTTTTTTAGAATGCAGCTGCTTTCCTCAGACAAGGTAGCAGGCGGCATTTTATTTTATTTTTTAAGATTTATTTATTTGACAGACAAAGATCGCACGTAGGCAGAGGGGCAGGCAGAGAGAGAGGAGAAAGAAGGCTCCCTGCTGAGCAGAGAGTCTGATGCAGGGCTGGATTGATCCCAGGACCCTGGGATCATGACCTGAGCCGAAGGCAGAGGCTTAACCCACTGAGCCACCCAGGCACCCCTGTGTGTCATTTTTTGGTAGCTTCTAATCTATGTCTCTAAATTCACTAATCTTTTGCAGTGTCTAATCTGCTGCTAATTTCATCTAGTGTATTTTTTTAAAGCCAGGTGTTATCTTATTCATCTCTGTAAATTTGATTTGTGTCCCTCTAATATCTTTCATATTTCTCTTCATCATGTTCCATTTTCCTCTAGATTCTTGACCAAACATAGCATGTTTATAGCAGCTGTTATTATATCCTTGTCTCTGCTTCCATTATTCTTGTTATTTTGGGGTCTTTTTATTAATTTTTCTCCTACTTATGAGTCCTAATTTCCCTCCTTTTTGGATGCTGATAATTTTTTTATTAGGTGCCAGACAATAATAATTTTATGTTGTTGAGCATTGGATTTCTTTTATTCCTTTAAAATGTTGGACTTGGGGAGCACCTGACTGGCTCAGTCAATAGAAAATCACTTCCAGGGGTGCCTGGGTGGCTCAGTCGGTTAAGCTCTTGCCTTTGGCAGGCCATGATCTGGGGGTCCTGGGATTGAGTCTACCCCCCTCCCTCCCCGCTTGTGTTCTCTTTCTCTGTCTCAAAAAACAAATAAAAAAAAATTTTTTTTTAATTAAAACTTGGAAAGTCACGTTTCTAAGATAGGAAAAATCCAACTTTGGAAGGAAAGCAGCTAGCAGGGGTTAAAATTGATAGCAAAAACAAGGAAGTGAGTGGTCCTCTCATCCAGAGCAAGAGACAGAGCTCCTGCTGGTCCCACGGACAGGTACCCTCACTTCCGGGCTGACCTCCAGGGCTCCTCTGGCACAAGGTACTTAACTCCTCCCTCCATGCCAGGGCTGCATTCCACCTGAAATAGCATTCCCCAGGTTCTGTTGGGTTGGCCAACTACATACTGCACCTCGCAGCATCATTCCTACAGGTGTTAGTGTGAGTCCAGTAGTGCCGGAAAGCTCCGCAGCCTTTCAGTCAGTCTCTGCCGCAACTGTAACCTGTAGTGCCGCAGGGGACTGAGACGGGTGCTCCTCGCTTCTCTCTTATCACAGGGGTAAGCCCCAGGTATTTAAAGGAGTGCTCCCAGCCAGCTCTGACCTCTCACGTTGGTTTCACAGCTGAATCTCATCGCCTAAGGGTAGCCCCCCTTAGGGCTTCTGGGGGGAAAGGCAAATCTAAACGGGTATCTACAGTGTGGTGCTACGGAAATTCCTGATTTCCCAATCTCATCCTGAATAGCCTGTCACTGACAGAAAACCAGAAGCACTATTTGCTCAGAAGTAATTTTATGTTTGTGTCTTCGTGTTGTCATGTGTTTATCCTCAAGTATTTCTTGACGTCCCCCCTGTGTTGGACAGAGACCGGGATGGGACGGTGGGTGGAGTCCAGAAGTAAAAGCTGGCCCCACCCGGTGCCTGGTGAGCTCATTTTTAGCCGGCCCAAATCCTTTCAGGGCTCCCACCCAGAGCAGACTCCCAAGCCCAGGGACTATGTTATTTCTTGGGGTGACAAGATGGTTTTCAGAGGGTCTTCTCAGAAGCTCATCCTCCTTCATCAGCAGCAGATAAGGAATTCTGTGCTTGAAAAATACACGCCTTTGAGAATATGCTGGGGGCAAGGGAAAGAAGGAATATTTTCCAAGGGAAGTGTATGGGGCCACACCTTGTGTCCGCAGGGCACGAAGGGGTGCAGAGCCCTGGAAACAGAAGGAGGCAAGAAATAAGCAGCCAACACCAGTTCAGCATGCTTCTCAAGGCAGTTAGTTTCCAGATCCTTCCACCAGGTCATCCTACATGTTTGTTGTTGGAGGGGCACCTGGGGTCAGGATTACAGTGTATTGGGAGGGACAGAGGATTAAATAGAAGAATGGAATTTCCCTTCGATAAGGAGAAGCCAACATTTATTAAATCAGTTGATTTGTTGTTGTTGTTGTTGAAGTTCCTATGGTTTCCTTTTCTCCCCAAGTATATTTTTTTCTACTGACAAATTGCATAACAGGACATTAATATTCACAGAGCGAACAAATTATCATCCGTGATTATTTTTAGAACCAGTTTATCAACTGTTTGAGGTAAGAACTTTTGTTGGATCTGATTACAGATCTCTCTGACTGGAGCTACACTTCTTTGAAACAGAAAAAACTGGCTACTTAGCTCTGCATTAAAAGTGAGATCTGCTTTATATTTTCTCATCCCCTACTCTTTTAAGGAGGGTTGAGATTCTGGGAGAAAGGGAGGGGATCCAGGAAACTTCAGAACAATTACATCTGCAAATTTTTCTTGACCTACTGGTGTCAGACAATTCAGAGCCTTTTGAATATGTGAAAGAGAAATGCAGCCATTTGTTCATTCATTCATTCATTCATTCATTCAGTTGAGGCAGAGGGAGCATGTGCAAGGTCAGGCAGGATGGAGAAGCTTAGGCTGACTCTAAGTGGCAAGTGAGCATGCTCAATATCATGGCCATTTACACAGCATCCTAGCAAGTGACTTAGTCCATAGCAGGGGAACTATCCTTTTCTGTTTGGCTGGACTTTTCAGTCCTGGGAAGGATCCTTCCCCCTCTTTGTGGGTACCCACTGCTACTTAGAAGTTGAACAACTTCATGGTGATGCCTGGGACTTTGGCTTCCCCTGTAGCCACCTCTGTGGAGCCAAGAAAATGCTGTCTTTGGGCCTGCACACTTACTCCCTCTTGTCCAGTTCAGCACAAAATCAGGCTCTCTGGATTCATGACTTAATAGCGAAGGCCAGGAGCTTTTGGATGAACACTAGATGAAGGGGTTGACTTTATGATTAGGGGCTGTGATGTATAGAGACGAACACCACTAACCCCTAGAGTCACACACATGCCACACAGCAAAGCGTTTACACTGCCAGGAGCACAGAGGCACTCAGGTGGGCTCAGGAGGGTCTTAAAATTCGATTCCTGTTAGCGGCCTCAGCATCACCTTGGAGTCTGTTAGAAATGTGATCTGGGGGGCCCTGCCCCAGACCCACTGAATTTGGACCTCTGCAAGAGAGCACACTCAAGTCTGAGCCGCTCTGGTCTGAGATAGCAGCACAACTGCCCTTCTATAAATATGCTCGGTGATGACGGTGCCGGGTGAAACTGCCCTCTCTTTTAATTGTTATTTTCCTATCTCTCTCATGCTGAGTACCTCAAGTTAAATTCACCTAAATTAAACGCTCTTTTTTTAATAATTTTTTTAAATTTTTTTTATTGGACAGATAGGAATCACAAGTAGACAGAGAAGCAGGCGGAGAAATGGGGAAGCAGACTCCCTGCTGAGCAGACAGCCCGATGCGAGGCTCGATCCCAGGACCCTGAGACCATGACCTGAGCCGAAGGCAGAGGCTTAACCCACTGAGCCACCCAGGCGCCCCTAAATTAAACGCTCTTAACAACGAAACTCCACTGTATCCATAGTTGTGTGGCAATGATCTCATCCTACTTTTCCCCCCACCCCAGGATGTCCTTATTAAGGCTAGGTAGATTAACATGCATCTTTTAAGATTATGTTTGTTTGCTTGCTTTTTTTAAAAAGAAGAAATTTTAACCCATCTATATGACAAGCTCAGAAAATCAACGATGAATGACCCACAGGCCTGCCCTTTGGGGCTGTGCTCCTCCTCTGGGGAGAAGACGGACTTCCCTAAGTAATAAAACAGGATTTGTGACATAGGACGCTGTCCCTGCTCCAAACATGTGCGGCTTTTAAATCCTTTTTCAGCAGCTGGGTTGATGTTCACACTGTACATTGGTTGGTTAGGGAGTGGCGGCTTTGAAAAATCAGTTAGTTTAGCAATCACCGTTCAGGTTGCAGACATTAACACTGCAATCTGCAGCTCGCCAGAAAACCAAGAACTGCTAAAATAGTACATTCAAGATTATGGGAGGGAACCGTGTGAATGGGCCAGTGTGGTCCTTCACACAGACACTCTGCTCACTGCCCCGAGGGACCAAGAGGAGTCCCTGCGGTTCTTCTGTAGAAGACCTCTGTTCGGGGTAGTCGTGCTGTCCAACCAGAGCACACTCAGGAAACTGTTACCAGCTTCCCCAAAACTGCAGTTCCCTTATGCCAGTCCCTGGTGACGCTTTCACAGTCAAACTATTACCCAATGGTACTATGGCAGACTTCTTAAAGCCAGATGTCTTTAAAGAATTACGCTTTTAGGATAACACTATGGATTTACTACCTTTTTTGGTGTAAAGATAGCCTTTCTTTCATGAAAATGATAATAGATGGTGGGTTTTTAACATACTTCCTTGACAAGGTAAAAAGTTGGCAACGTGTCACATTCTGTCTCAGTGCTTTTGACATTTTCGTGGTCCTTGGATTCCAAACTATTTCTCCATTGAATGAGGACTTAACATAGTAGGAGGTATAGTCCTTCCAAGTGAACTCAGCCATTAAGCCATTCCTTTGAAGGCTGGAAACACACTCTAAAGAAACAAAAAGTTAATTTAAAAAATGAAATCAAATTAATGTTTTAAATCATTCATACTTACTTGGGTGACTAAAATGACCACACGGATGAGAAGAAATTCCAATCAATAAGTTTGAAAAAATCATCTAATTCCTGAAAAATAAGATGAGGCCATTAAAGGAGGGACTTGATTCTTTCATTGGAACACTTGGCTTTCCAAGAAAGATGGGAAAGAAGAAACCCAAAGCAATGGAAACTGAAATTGCAAACAGAAATGTTATCTTCCAGAGAAAAGAGGTTCTAAACCTCAGACTAGGGAGCCCCATAGAAGACCTGATTTCAGTTTTTTTGCATGCCATAGACAAGTTACTGAGGGAAATGGAAATAAACACCCCATGTTGATCTGGACTTGGAAATACATTTGGTAGGGCAAGACCCAAAACAGTGCTTGGCCAGGAAGAAGTCCGGATAGTGAAAACCATTTGGTGAACTCTGTCTACCGGCTGCTGGTGAAGCAATGGCTGTCAAGCCCAGGAGAATCACACTAGAATCACCCGGTCCTTTAAAACCAGGCTCACCCCAAACTTGCTGTCCAGTGTCCCTTGCCATAGTTGCTTTTCTGAAGCTCTAGTCACTGCAGCTGCTCGTGTGAAAGTGTTGGTTACCTCTGACTGCAGCCTCCTGTTCTGGCTCAAGAGCCCCTTGCTATAGGCTCAGGAGGAAAGGTGCTCTGTGGTCCCTGCGTCCATGGGAACGGAGCCTGGTCAGTTTCACTGCCACATCCTAAACCGAGAACAGAGCCTGCGCCTAGGGAGTTAGCCTTGAGGCCTGACTGCCTGCCAGGTGCCTTTATTCTAGGGCTTATTCATTCTTTTCAATTCTTCTTGGTTTTTTCCTCCTCTGACCTTTTTATTTGTAAGAGAAAAGGGATGTAGGGGAGTTTTCTAGTTCTTCACGATAATGAACCACGGGGCTGGAATCAGCTGTGCTCTACTTGGGATTGCAAACCCCTAGCTCCAGAAACCCTACAAGCGCCTTTGAAGGTCATGTCTTAGGAGCCTGGTTCTCAGCTGAGGTACAGAGCAGAATTAGCTGTTGGCTTCTTAAGACTACAGGTGTCTGTGCCCACCTCAAGCCAACGGACTCCGAGTATGCAAGCATGGGATTCAGGTGTGTGTGGTTTTAAGAAGCTCTGATTACCAAACATCCTTGGCCCAGCAGCGGCAGCAGCACCTGGGAGCTTAGTAGAAATGCAAACTCAGCCTCTCCTCCCCAGGCCTGCTGAATCAGACACGTGGAGGGTGAGGCCTGGGCAGTGGTCTGTGGGTTAGCAAGGCCTCCAGGTGAGCCTGAGGCTCACTCCAGTTTCAGAGCCTCTGCTTTAGGTCATCTCTTTGGGTCTAAGCAGCAGTTAGGAGAAAGTGTCTAAATGCGTGTCATTTGATTATTTCTTAGCTTGTAGCTCTGACAGCTCTGACCTCACAGCTCCTCTGCTAATTCACACTAATCAGCAAACTTTTCCGCTGGTCAATTTTTGACTCTCTCTTTTTTTCTTAAGATGTAATTTATTTATTAGAGAGTGAGAGCACAAGCTGGGGGGGGAGCAGAGGGAGAGAGGGAGAAGAGGGTTTGATCCCAGGACTTCGGGATCATGACCTGAGCCAAAGGCAGACACTGAACCAACTGGGCCACCAAGCGCCCTACTCTTTCTTTGTCTCTTAAATTTCCCTGGAGCATTTGCTGATTCCTCCCCCGGTCAGGCACCACTGGGCAGTCTGCAGGACCCATCTTAAATTTTTTCCCTCCTGAAAGCTTTTATTTTGTTTTTTCCCATAGAAAAAATAAGTGCCCATCACATTCATTTCGGTCCTTCTTATGGCTCATGTATTCTCTTTACCTCCCATCCCCTGCACCCTTGGGCAGATAACTTAACCTCTCTGTTCTCTTGTCTGTAAAATGGAAATACTACTAGTACCTACTTCTTCAAATGAGGTTAACACTTGTTGAGGTGCTTAGAATAGTACTCAAGTGTCAATTCTAGAAGTAATCGGGGCACCTGGGTGGCTCAGTGGGTTAAGGCCTCTGCCTTCAGCTTGGGTCATGATCCTGGGTCATGATCCCGGGTCCTGGGATCGAGCCCCGCATTGGGCTCTCTGCTCCATGGGGAGCCTGCTTCCTCTTCTCTCTCTGCCTTGCCTTTCTGCCTACTTGTGATCTCTGTCTGTCAAATAGATAAATAAAATCTTAAATAAATAAATAAAATCTTAAAAAATTCTAGAAGTAATCGTTCCTAGCACTGAATAATGGGTATACAACATTCTGTAGTGCACAGCACATAAACCTAGCTTTTCTCACTAACAATTTTAGGGCCCTAAGCATTTTGCACTTTTGTAGCTGTCTTTATCCTCCCAAAAAGGTTTGTTTTAAAGCTTTTTGATAGCAAGTAATTTTTTTTTCTCAACTCTGAATCTCCTTCTCCCAAAGTACCTAACGTATGCTCAGTAAATGCTTATGACATTGTGCTGAGCTCCACTGGCAATGTAGGCTAAGAAGTCCCAAAGGAGCCCTTCCCAAGCCTGTCCCCCATCTTTCTTTGGGCCAATACCTTCAGTCCCTGGGTTCTTGATGATGTCATCCTTCCTCAAGGCCCTAGAGGAAGAAGATGGGTCTGGGTGCCTGGCTCTTGAGTTCAGTAAATAATGCCCTCTGCCTGGAATATTTTTAGATAACAGGTTCCTCTGAAAATCATCCAGAATGGCCTAGACAGTTCTTCCTGTTTGTCATAACATTCTGAAGAACAGATCTCTGAGCCATGTTTCTGACTCCTTGCCAAACAAATGAAATTCCTACTTAAGGCAGTGTTATCTTGAGGCAGCAATGGATAGGAAGAGTAGGAAGTGGTACGTGGAGACCACATGGTGTCATTACTAAATTGTACTGGGACAGGTGACGCAGAGGTTGAGGACCCCAACTATCTGGGGCTTCCTTGCTTCTTTGTAAAAATAGCTGCCCTCCTACTTGAACTTAGACTTCCGCAGACTCTGAGTTAAGAGCAGAAGTGCGTCTGCAGCCACAGTCGGCAGATGGTGGATGGGGTCCTCCAGGGTGCCCAGTCGTACTGGAGCATGAGCCCCCACCTTGCCTCTTAGGGCAAACTTCTTTTGTAACAATTTGATGTGTAACATGAATATTCTATGTTTTTGATTCCTGGACTATTGCAAGCCTATGAGATTTTGCAATTTCAAGTAAGTTTTTTTTATTACCATTATCTTTTACATTTCTGTTATGTTTATGATAGTTTTCTAGAAGGCAGTAGTGTTCACCGAGTTATGAGATATGTAAATTTCAGCAAGGCCTCTGATGAGGTCTATCATGATGTTTTTGTAGATGAAATTCCATGCACAGACGGTCAATTTAGGAGGATTTGTAACTGGTAATGAATTGGTGAGAGTTTGGAATAGGCAGGGGATGGGGCTTCTTCTAACTGCTTCTGCTGCTTCTAACATTCAGCGACGCCTTCTGCCCTCCACACTGGCCCAGTGCACAGTTTCAGTAAGTACTTGATTACAGGCATTTACGACATGCTTGTCACATTGAGGTTTACACAACTTCTGTTGGATGATGAATATGTTGGTTGTATGGTTGTATGGGTTCTGGGAGGTGCTCAAGACTCCTTCCCTGGTTAGTTACCCAGTACTGCCCATTTTACTCCCTCACTGGCTTCTCAAATCCATCTTCTTCTCCCTATCCCTTCCTTCCTTCATCATTTCTCTCCTAGACTACTGCCTGACCTTGTTGCTTGAAGTAACCCCCCAGTAGCATTCCCTTGCCTCCAGAAGAACGTCTAGGCCCCTACGCATGACCTAGGAGGTTCTGAATGCCCTGGCCACAATGCTTCTCTAGCTTCATCTCCTGCTGTTCCCCACCTTGAACTCCATGCTATAGTCCTGTCAGATTGCCTGTCACTCCCCACATAGTCCATTCTGGTTCATGCCTTTGGACCTTTGCTCTGCCTTTGGTGGCTCCAACACATTGTCCCCTCCTTTCCCCTTAAAGACTCAGATTATTGTTTACCACACTGTATTGGAATTACCTGCTCATTTCTCACTCTCAGACTAGACTAGAAACTCCTTAAGGACAGCGTTCTCATTTTGTTTAGCTCCCAGGACATAGTAAGCAGGAAATGTGTTGTTTTGATCCCAAGTGAGAATATGAAAAGATCTTGGCAATCTAAAAGGGAAACCATAAAACTTAACAGGGAGATAAAATTTAACAGCGGTTTTACTTGGGTTTAAAACAAGCAAACAAAGAAAACAAGTCCCGATCTAAGGACTGAGTACAAGGTGGGAGGAAGATGACTCACCACGCTCAGTAGACCATGTAAAAAAAGAAAGACTGTGGTTTCAGTTGACTTTAAGCTCCATGAGTCAACAGTGTGATGCAACTCCAGTCACCCAGTGTCAGAACAGGGAAAGTCATCATCCTGTGGTCATACCACGCGGGAGAGTCATGTTCCACTCTATGGCACCGGACCCTAAGAGGGGGGAAGGATATCCAAAGGAGGGCAGCTAGAATATCGAGAGAAGACAAACCCCACCATATGGGGAATTGTTGGAGGAAGTAGGGGTGTTTCATCTGGAGAAGATGGGGGCTATCATGCCTAGGCTCACTGAGAACCTCCAAATGCAGAATTAGGCCAATGAGTAGATTGTCTCAAAAGAGGGTGGTGACACTTAGATCGCCTAACAATGGAATAGGCAATCTGTCTTGTGAGCTCCAAGTCACTGTAAGGGCAGAACAGGAACCTTCAAGGAAGGGTGCTGTAGAGGGATCAGAGCCCCTAAAGGAAGTTTGGACTAGATGTCCTTTTATCCTGCTCAACTCTGAGGCTAAGTGATTCAGGAGGTCCCTGAGTTCATACCTATGAAGTGCTGGGGACGGGTGCCAGGAGCACTTTTCCTGATAGCAAAGCCTTTTGTCCCTCCAGGGGAAACATTATGAATTACTGAATAGAAATTGCTTCTGGGCAAATGTAGTAAGTGACTAGCCCATTTAGGTTCAGACTTCTGGTTCATGCCTTCAGCTTCTGAAGCTGTGTGGACTGGTCACTTACCGCATCATTCCTGTGAAATCTGCTCAGGAAAGGCATCTGGTGGTCCCCATCCGCGTATCCAGCGCCTTGCATTCTTCACTGCCCTTTTGTGGGACTTTGAAGTGATCACCTCTTTCCCTTACTTGTTTGCTTTTTCAGCTGTGGAGCATCTTGGCTTCTGGGAGGACGTCAGGAGGATCATCTCACAATCTGAGCTGATAACAGGATTCCCCTATTCCTTCACGGCACCGGGCCTGCCCCAGTACCTGCAGAGCCTCACCAAATTGGCCATCGCCACAGTGTGGGCGGTGGCAGCCCAGGCTGGAGAGCAGGCAGAGGCCATTCCCATCTCCTTCTCTCAGCTGCTGGAGTCCTCTTTCCCTGAAGTGCGCCTGCTGACATTGGATGCCCTGCTAGAAAGGTTCTCGACAGCAGGCTCTGGATTAGGAGAGAAGGGACTGCCACCCTTGCTGTGCAATGTGGGAGGGACATTCTTGACATTGGCTATGAAGGAAAAGCACCCAGAATGCTTCTGCAAGGTAAAGTCTCTGGTGTGCGGACCCTTCCCTTCCACTCCCCACACTCTTTGGCAAGCTGACAGTAGCAAGATCACGTAGGCGGGATTGGGTTGGGCTTCCCCAGGAGCAGTAGTAAGGAGATGCCACATCCAGTGGGCAAGGACTCTCTTCATACAGTGCTTTTCATGGCTTTGTGCATGGAAGGGCACTAAAAACGGTCATGACAATGGTAACAATGATGGCAGTAAGCCAAGATAAAGACTGAGAGTAAGCCACTCAGCACTTCAAGAAACGCAGCACTGAAAATTGGCTGTAGAACATGGCAGAGGGTAGTCTTTGTCAACATGGGTGTGTGGGGACAGGTGGCCACCTGGAAAGCATCATCAAAAGGAAAAGGCACTGGCCGAGGAATCAGGGCACCCAAACTTTGATCCCAGGTCAATAAGTTCCCTTGGGTTTGTCACTGCTCCACCCTGTCTTGGTTCCCAAAAATATTAAGGGAGAAATAAGAAGTCAATGAAGCTTTCTGAAAGCTACACCCCTTTCTTGGTACAAGTGATGATTATTTGGCTTCTGGAGACTTTTTTCTGAGTATTTTTTTTTTTCCCATGGATCTGACACGCACAGATACTGAAAATTCTCCATTGCGTAGACCCCAGTGAGTGGCTTCCCCAGACCGAGCACTGTATCCACCTCACCCCAAAGGAGTTCCTGATCTGGACAATGGATATTGCTTCCAATGAAAGGTTTGCCCCCTTTGCTCCCTCTGCAGCCTTCGCCAACATGTGGTCCTTCCCAGCAGTCAGTTAAATAGTGGACTGAGGCATAGTCCTTACCTAAGGGCTTAGGTCCTGTGTTTCCTTCTAAATCTCAGCCTAGGAGCATGTTCTTAGCTCAAGCTATAGAATGAGGTCAGAGTTTTCACATTAATAACCAAGAGGTAATTACTTCTGGAAGCATCTGTATGGCCTTGACATGAGCATTTCCACCATTCACAATGGCATGGATTACAGACTATCAACAAGAACCCATCCGTATGCAAAGTACACTTGGTTTTATTTTCTGTGTGTTTTTGGCTTACTTTTCCTAGGTCTGAAATTCAAAGTGTAGCTCTGAGACTTGCCTCCAGAGTGATCGCCCACCAGCTGCAGACATGTGAGGAGGTAAGGGTGGCCTGTGGGCCAAGATCTGGGGTCTTTGTGTTCTTGTTTACCAGGAAGGCGTCAGTGAAAGTGAACTGTCTCAGCAAGCAGAATCAGTAGGGCTGGATGTGTCCCCTCTGCAAAAGTGTTATTCCTGTGGATGTTTCACTTTGGGTATAACTTCTGTAGAATTTTCTGAGCACCACCATCAGCATTTCTTTTCTCTTGTTCTGGGCACGCTTGATTTGGGTCCATGAGGGTAACACAACCTCTTCTCCTATAATACACACACACACACACACACACACACCCAAACCCTTTGTTTTTTCCTATTTTTCTAGCTAGACTCTTTTTCAAAAAAAAGTGAGTGAGCAAGTCACTAGGATTGCATCTTGGGCAACGAAGTATGAAATACATCCCTAAGGCTTCAGTGTTCCCCCTGGAACATGGCCCAGCTGGCTTTGTATGGAGACCCGGATGTACCCCTTCATCTCATGTGTCCTTTGGGGGAGAGGTGGAACCAAAGTAACCGAGACAGCTTCTGGGAAGATGCCTTAGGAAAAATACAAGTGCACTTGGGGCATATGAGAAAGCTGCCCCCAGCAGAGAATTATTAGAAGTAGAAGGCAATCGGTACTACAGTAAAGTTACCAGACGCTCCTGGTTATACGTGCCATCGCTGTGATGGTGACAGCGTGACATCCCGGGTTCCAATTCCTTATGGTGAAGCAGCACTATCAGAGGTGTGGGAGACCGGGAGAGGAACAGAGATGGAGGGACAGTGTCACAAGCAAGGAGGAGCATTAGACAGTGACGTTAAATGCCCCACTGTGGAGGAGACCAGAGAAATCCAGAGGAGGAAGGGAGTGTGGAGCTGCTAAGGAGAAGACTTCACAGAGGAGGTCGTCGTATTCAGAGAGTGGCGGCTGGGCAGAGGGGACAGAGGGTGAGAGCTCAGCAGATGCACAGTTGCCGTGGATCATTCAGAGGCAGGCAGGGGCGCCCGAAGCTGGCTGGTCACTAGGAGAAACAAGAGCCAGAAAAAAAGCCAGTGGTGTGCGCCAGGGGCTTGAAGGGGAGAGATTTATAGGAAGGGAGAGGATTTGCTGAAAAAAACTGCAGCCCAGTTTCTTTATTGGAAAGAAACAATTCCAATAAAGCAGTCTTAGGGAAGCCTATCCCATCCGCTGAAAGATGTCTTTCTCATCTACAGGTGTGTCTTAACCACTAGTCATGTTCATCTTAAAGGCACTGCTTGGTACTTGAATGAAGCATTATTTGATAAAAATTGGGAATTTTCTAGGGAGAGGAAAAGTAACAAAACCATAGAGAAGTGCATAAAAGACCAGGAAGACCTGGGAGTTGGCCTCTTCCTCAGGGTCCCAGCTGCTCCTCAGTTCAGTTCCACAGAGGCCTATCAGTGGTTATTTCGAACAATTAAAGAGGCTTCTTCGATAGGGGAAGGAAAGCACATTTGGAACAATAATCCCCTTTCTAGAATACATAGAAAGCCAGGGTTTAAAAGACAGAAAACAGTCCAGATGTCCATCAACTGAGGAATAGGTAAACAAAATGTATGTCCATTCAAGAAAATATTAGTCACAAAGAATACTGATGCTGCTAAATCTGTAGCATGCACGAACCTTACAAACCTGCTGAATGAAACAAGCCAGTCATTAAAGACCACATACTGCGTAGTTCAGTTTCTGTGGAATGTCGAGAATAGGCAAATCCGTAGAGGCAGAAAGTAGGTAAGTGGTTTAGGGCTGGGGGTGGGGCGCTGGTAACTAAAGGGGACAGGAGTTCTCTTCTTGGTGATGAAAATGTTCTAAAATTGACTGTGGTGATGGTTGTACAAACCTGTGAACATACTAAAAACTCGACTATGTACTTTACATGGGTGAATTGTGTGGTGTGTGAATTGTATCTCAAAAAAAAAAACTGTTACTATAAAAAAATAGAACTTTCTTTGAACGATAATGTTAGAGTGCTGCTTTAAATGTTTTAGTGGAAACTATCAATACAGTGGCTTAAACTAGATCACAGCAGTCAAAGCAGATAATGATGACATGACAGTATTGGGTCCCTAGACCTTTGTACCTTATTCTGCTGTTTTCAAACTGGCTTCAATCTTATGGTCCCAAATGGTTGCTCTGACTTCCACCATCTTGTCCTTATTCAGCTAGCAGGAAAGAGCGACTCGGGAAGTAAAGGTCACACTTGTTTTCTAAGGCATGACCCAAAAATAATACACCGTTAGTCAGAACTTAACCAGTATTACTCCCAAGTGCAAAGGGGCCTGGGAAATGTAGTCTATATGCCCAGCCCAAAATTTGAGGTTCTGTTACTAGAAATAGAAGGGGCATCTGGCTCTGGGAGACAACAGTATTATTTGCTGCCGTACCCTTTGCGCAAAAGGCTTGTCTTTACTGAAGCTGTCCAACACACCAACCTTCTGATACTCTGATACGCATCACAAAGACTCCAGGAACTTTCTTGCTAGTTCTAGTGACTCAGTATTACTGAAAGACTGGTCGCACTTTCTTCCCTGGGCTTGTTTATTTCTCCCTAGCTGGGTTGGAAAAGCAACTAAAAAACTTTTCTTCCCCTGTGCTAAGAACTAATTTGCACATCCAGTGTGGTGTAGGTGGCTCGGACCTAATTCCATGTCAGCCCCTAACTGCATCGCGGACCTGCCATACGCTTTGTGCTTTCAGACCAAGGACTTGGTGACCCCCACACTGAAGCGATGGGTTCAGCTGGTTGCCACCTCCTGTGGAGAGCACCTTCCCACAGACTCCAGGCTGGCCGCTGCTGAAGCCCTCACTAGCACCGCACCGTTCTTGCTCACCAGCCCCCGTCCTGTTCTTGGTAAGTGCACCGAGCCCAGGGAGCAGTCCAAGGTCCATTGAGCCCAGGGAGCTAAAAGCATGAATAGATTACTCCAGGATAAAAACTGGGGGAAGGTGAAAACTGACCATGTGCTCTGTACCTTTGCATTTCTCAAATGTCTTCCCCCAACCCTCCCAATTCCTCCTTTTTCACAACAGCCTCTTAACTGGCCTCCTTTCTTTCCATCTTACCCCCAAAGCCATTCTCCTTAAGCTTCCAAAAGCCTGTGTGGTCTTTCTGAAATACAGAAGTGATCATTTCACACCACTGCTTAAAGCCTTTGAGTGGGTTTCCGTTGCCTTCAGGATAAAATCAAAACCCCCTTTCATATGGCTCTGTGCCCTGCCCAGCCCTCCCTGCTCCTCAACCACCACTCCCCAGCACAAGGCTCCATGCATGCTTGGTGGGGAACAGTTCTCGAAACAGACTGCTGCTTGAATGACTTCTGTTGAAGCCTGTTCCGTTGATCTTGGTGAGAAAGGGATGAGACAGGCTGAAGCCAGGGCATTGGAGAAGAAGAAAGGACAGGCTCAAAAGGTGTTTAGGAAGTAAATCAATAAGACTTGGAGGTTAACATGAAAGGAAGATTCAACAAATAAGAATAAGCCGTGGTCCCTGCATCCACAGAGCTATCAGTGGAGTTGTGGGGAAAGGATTTACAGAATGAAGGAGAGAACTGTTTTTGTAGGTGGTGAGCTTCACATTTTAAGCATTAGCACAGTTCAGACCAATTAAATGTCTCGTGCGCCTGGATTCCTCTGGGAAACAAAGTTGTCTTTTTTTTTTTTTTTAAAGATTTTATTTATTTATTTGACAGAGAGAGATCACAAGTAGATGGAGAAGCAGGCAGAGAGAGAAAGAGAGAGAGAGAAGCAGGCTCCCCGCTGAGCAGAGAGCCCGATGCGGGACTCGATCCCAGGACCCCAAGACCATGACCTGAGCCGAAGGCAGCGGCTTCAACCCACTGAGCCACCCAGGCGCCCCAAAGTTGTCTTTGATAATCCTTTTAATTCTTTCTTCTAAGCGACTTCCAAGCATTTTTCTTATGCCCAAAGGAGGACTGGAAGGGCCTTCGGTGATGGTGACTTAATCACCTGACCCAGAGGGGTAAGAGCAAAACTTCACCAAAAACTTTGGTGAAGCTTCTCTCGTGAGAATATCATTTGCGGCATTTTCTGGGTGACTCTGACTACTATAACACTAGCTCACAGCAGGCAAAACGTGTGTGGAATAACCTAGAATACTGAGTAAAATGGAGTACTGGGTAAAAGCCATTGGTTCCTGATTAATTTCTGGAGCTGGTTACAGCATTCTAGGCAATAAGGAAGGAGGTCAGTGGTGGCTGGTGGCTGTGAAGAGAAGGTACAGAACTGAGAGACAATGGACATAAAAGTTCATGGGGACAAACCAAGGACAGAGCGAAGTCATTTAAGGAAAAAGAGAAATCAAAATAGACTAAAGAGGGAAGATTGAGGAGCTCAAGGGGTATAAATGACCCAAGTTAAGGAAGAAAATACTAAAAAAGGAAAATATTCAACCCTAGAGAACAATTAGAATGGACAGTCTCTGAAAGACTGCGTAAAATGTAAAGCCAGATTTATAACAGAAAAGAGAAAGCGAAACCCCAGAGAGAATGTTGCTGTTCCTGGTATGACTAATGCATCTGTGTCTCTGGTCCCAGGTTCTCTGTGAGCAGACGAGGGAGAGGACAGTCGAAGGGGAGTTCTTAGGACAGGGCAGGTCCCCCATTGAAAGGCTAGGGGTGGTGAGTGGTGGTCTTCTGTGGGCCTCCCACTGTGCCCCTGCCCAAGCCTGGGCCCATCCCCTGTACAGCACACATGCTTTCTATGAGGCCCTGCCTACCTGTCCCCTCCCTCCTGAAGTCTGGCTCTGACACACTGGTCCACTATGATCTTTCCCTGCTGTGAGGCACAGCCGGCCATTTCTGCCCCTGACTCCTCCTTGCCTTGTGTCTTCGACTTGATATTCCTTGCTGTTGTTCAGGCACATGTACTGTCTTTTCCTGTCCCATTGTCCACAGCAGCGCCTAGGACCACACAAAGCTCCTGCCAGGACAGATGGTGGTCAGAGGGTGGCCCTCACATGGACGTGGCATGGGCTATTCCACGTGGTTCCCTGCCCTTTTCAGAACCTACTCCCCCCACCCCCATAAAGTGTAATCTTGATTGAAACTTTGCTTTCAGAATTTATAAGCTCAAGCAGTCACTCAAATCAACACTGGGCTCATTTCCCCAAAGCATTCTTGATGCATACAGTTTCATTCCTGAGAATCGTGAGTCACTGTGGACAGCTGGGCCCGTTGTGGACAGCTTAGTCAGCTGGGCCACACCTTCCAGTGGGCCTTGCCTAGGGCTGCTTGCCTCCAGAAGCCTTCCCCCTGCATCCCAAAAGACATTTCCAAACCTGACCCCTTAGGGCCCTCTCTCTTCCAGTGTTAGTCTGACTGCCAACCAAGTCTTCCTCTCTTGAAATACCCACGAAGAAAGAAATGGCTTTTGCTCATTAACCACTGCTCTCGTCCATCACGGATTGATTGATTGATTTTTTTTTTTTTAAAGATTTTATTTATTTATTTGACAGAGAGAAATTACAAGTACACTGAGAGGCAGGCAGAGAGAGAGAGAGAGAGAGAGAAGGAAGCAGGCTCCCTGCTGAGCAGAGAGCCCGATGCGGGACTCGATCCCAGGACGCTGAGATCATGACCTGAGCCGAAGGCAGCGGCTTAACCCACTGAGCCACCCAGGCGCCCGATTGATTGATTTTTAAAGATTTTTATTTATTTGTGTTTGAGACAGAGCATGAACATGGAGGAGAGACAGATGGAGAGAGAGAGAAGCGGGCTCCCCGCTGAGCAGGGAGTTTGACCTGGGACTCAATCCCAGGACCCCGAGATCATGACTTGAGCCAAAGGCAGACGCTTGACCAACTGAGCCACCCAGGCGCCCCTCACCCCCAGCCCCAGGATTTAAAGCAGTATCTGTACCTGCTTGTAAATTGAACCATAGGTAATTTGAATTCCTTTTGGTCTTCTCAGGATTGCAGGATACTCTTACTCTCTGGAGATGTGTCCTCAACCTCCTGCAGAGTGAGGAGCCGGCTGTCAGAGATGCAGCCACGGGAACGGTGGTAACCGCCATGTCACAGGGAAACACCTGTCAAGCAACAGGTATGGCGCTCTTACTGTTCGGCTATGCCTTATGGCTCTTGGACAGTACCTGTATGCTTTTTCTGTGCATAGCCAGAGAGTGAATATTTTAGCCGTTGTTGGCCATTCGGTTTCTGTCTCCTCTCTGCTGTTTTAGTGGGAAAACAGCCCTAAACACTAGGTAAACATGGGCGTGACTGTGTTCTGATAAAACTTTATGGACAAGAACAGGCAGCTGTCCAGATTTGATCTGCTAGCCATAGTTTGCTGACCTCTGACGCCTAGGACGTCATGGAGGAAAATCGTCTTCAAAGATAGAAATCTAATAAGCAGTGTTGTTAGCTGATTACATTGTCATCCGTTTTAAATAAGGCTCAGTCGTGATTATCTGTGTGGTTACATAACCTGGGAATCATAGATCCAGCATTTTCTACTTCTGTTAGTTTTCACATGTGACAGAAACAGATGACTGTGAGTCACGTTAGCTGGGAGGAGAAGCAGGGTCACACCTCTGGACAAGTAGCCAGCTGGGAGGTTGTCTGCTCTGGTGGACGTGGATTCTCTGCACTCGGGTTGTCGGAAGGACTTTTGGGTCAGCCATCCCAAAGAGAAGCCAGAACACCACCTGGAGGCAAGAGATCCCAGGCTGAGCACACTAGACCGCAAAATAGGAGTGGGAGGAGCCATACAGGGTTTGTAACTGACTCGGGGCTCCTCGTCCCAGTGGCTGGGGGTCCTGGAGGCTCCCCTTGGAATATGAACTTCCTCATTCTAGAGTCCTCTGTTGTCATGGCGTAGGTACAAGAAGCTGAATTTTTAATAATCTCTTGGTGATGCTGCTCCAGAGCAGATTTGGTTGGGACCTGCTTTGCCTCTCGTGGGAAGACATACAGCTTGATTCTGGGAGTCATGTGCAAGAAGCCCTCTCCCCCCGCCCCCCACCTCCACCTTCCTGGCCTGTCAGAGTTCCCGGATCTGTAATTCTGCCAGGAGTGATTCATTCCTTTTTCCAATTGCGTGTTTCCCTTAGAAGGACACACAGAATGCCCAGCAAGTGCTCAGTAAATATTTGGTGGTAGAATACAGTACTCACGAGATTTCTCTAGGACCCTCTGCACCAAACATGGGAAGGGGGACAGCATACCGGAATTCACCAATGGACTTATTCCCTCCTAATCTTGAGAGTTGTTACCCGACTACTTTTCTTTCTTTCAGGATTTCTCCAAGTTCACTTACAGTAAAAGTATATTACCATGGTCTTCCTCCTTCTAGTTTGAATTTTTCCTCAAGAAATACAAACTAGTAATTACATATGGAATGCCTTTCACATGTAAAAATCCGTGTGTAAAAGCCTCTGAGGGAAATAAATATAAAAGGCTACCTGTTTTTGTATTCCCCACTTTGGCCTATAGAAAGAGGATCTAAGGTGTGAAAAAGACAAGGATTCTACAACAGTGAAATGTAGTGTGTTACCCTGGACCAGAGTTCCTGTGCCAGAGAGATGAAAAGCCGTACAGGAAATTTCTGGAACAACTGACAATATTGAAATATTATCTGTAGACTAAAATCAATATTAAATTTCCTGAATTTGATAACTGTACTGTGTTTTGTAAGAGAATATTTTGTTCTCTGGAAATACAGAACTGAAATATTAAGGGACCAAAGGGGGATGCCCCCTGCTACATACTCTTCAATCGTTCAGGAAAAATAATCGTGTGAGTGTCAATAGTAAACCCAGATATGGAGTTACTATACTTGCATCTTTTCTGTATATTTGAAATTCTTTCAGAATTTAAAAAAAGTTTGTTGTTGTTGTTTTTTTAAATCCAATTCCACCACTTGAAAACAGCAACACAGGATATATTGCCAGACCATCTAACTGATTTCCCAACAATTCAGCCCCTGCTATGACTCCTCTCCCCTAAGTTATATGAAAACATCCTGCCCATTTTAACTCATTTTGAGTGAATTTTCACGTCCCCAAAAATCAAACCCAAGCCAGGTTCCTCAAAGGTTTCAGCAACGTAATGTCACTCACTCAGCACTTCCTCATGGGTTCCTTGTTCGGCTTGGTAGCAACGCTGGGGCAGAAATCCCTAATACAGCTTGATTTGCTCAAGCGAAAAATACACATCTTTCTATCTGGGACTGAAAAGTAGCTGAAGGTAGAGGTACACCTCTGATTTTTTACTTTATTCAGAAGTTCAGCCAGCTGAGAACAATATTGTCTTGTTTTGACATTTCTTGAGGATATCAAGCCACTGGTGGTAACTTTTCTCGTTCCTCCAGCACGCAGGGATTTGGTAGACTGTATTACTAATGGCTTGCTCTGTGGTGTTCAAAGTTATGACTATGGAGTCTTGAATAGCTCGAAAATACAAGTCCTTAATTTTGTCCCCACATCAATGGCCTAATGAATGCCATGGTAAAATATTACTATTAAATCGTGGTAATATTCAATGTCTTCTTTGAGAAGGCTAAATATTGTAAAAAAAAAAAAATTAATTCTCACTTTTCCTCCTAAGAATATAATAAAACACAAGGACTCCCTGCTTCTGAGACCCCATCGACCCCATCCTATAAACAAGGGCTGGATGTGGACAGAGAGCTTTGCATGTACGTTATCTGATAGTGTGCTGGGTGTGTGGGGACATGCAAGGTGCATCTTGATTTATGTGGTCTAAGGAGGTCCCTGAGAGTGGAGTTGGCCCAAAAGGTGGGGTAAATGGGGCACAGATGGGAGCATTTCAATGCAGAAGCAGCTAGAGCGGGAACTTGGAGTCAGGGAGAACTTGGGAGCTGCCTGGGGGTCTGAGGGGCCAGAACACAGGGGACCCTGAGGCCCGGGGAATGGGGTGGAAGATAAAGCTGGAAAGGCAGGGGCATGCACTCTTGGGGTGATTCTGAACCCCAAGTTAAGGACCTCCTTCTGTAGGTGATGGGAGGCTGGAGAGGTTTTTAAATGGGGGAGCAGTGTTTTCGGGCCGCAAGTTTGAGGGGCTTTTCCCAGCAGCAGTGTGTACGATGGCCTGGGTCAGGGGAGGGAGGGAGATCTTGGCGCAGAGACCAGCCGGGACTGGGTCGCAAGCCACTGGCAGTAGAGACAGGATGGCAGGCAGACTGTGGGTGCTGGTGGGAGGTGGGAGAGAAGGGAAAGCAGAGAAGGCTTCAAGGCCTCAGACCTGCGAGGTAACTGGAGAAATGCCTAGTCGTGCCTCTGGCACCAATGTAACAGTTGAGCCTCACCTTCTAGGAAGTGAAACTACCAAGAGTCAGGAAGCATGCTTAGAGGCCACAGGGCACTGTGATCAGGGACAGAGACTTCCTTAGGCCATGGGGAACTAGGTAATGGAAATGAGAAGACTAAAGGGGGCCTTCCTCTGCTGTGGGAGCAGAATGCACTGGCCTGCCCAGCACACTGCTCAGTGACCCTGGGCCACAGCTCCAGTACTAGAAAACACGGAAGGGGCAAGCGTCAAACCAGTCGTTCAGACTGTGTCCCCAGCATGTCACTTTGTGCACAGCTGGCTTCAGCTATGGATTTGTGGCATCCATTGGGTAATGATTCTGGGCTGCCTGGAGACAGCCCCGTGCCTCAGTAGCCCTCGTGACGGTGGATTTGTTGTCCACATTTTTTGCCTGCTGACCTCGTGCATGTGCTTCATCCCACCCGGTCACCTGGAAGGAGAAACCCGCAGCCCATCAGTGATTCTCAGGCACCCCCAAGGCTTCCTCAGCTTTGCAAGCACAACCTACCCCACCTCCCTACTCCTAGGTCAGCCACCGAGAGGGACAGCAGAAATGGCTTTTCTGGACTCAGGAATGGGGGACTGAAATTTGCAGCTAGGACAAGAAAGGGTACAGGCAGGTTTCAGGTGGGGCTCCCCCTTCTCCTTTCCCTGTCCTGACCTTACTGTCCTTGCCAGAGCAGGAGACATCAGCTCAGCGGCCCCTGCTTTGCTGGGCTCCTGACTCTTACCCGAGCAGCTCACTTACGTCGGTCCCGTTCACATCAGGATTCACGTTGGGTTCCACTCAGGCTTCCAGTGGGCGTGGGGTGGTGCTGTAGGGGACCAACCTGGACAATATGTACATTTAAGTCACTAAATTTGTATGATTCTCAAGTTAGGCTGACAGAGTTCTGGGTAAAAGCAGCAGGGGAGAAATGTGAAGGGCTTCAGACCCCACACCCATCGGTATGGCAAGAGTGTCTATGCTCGGCACGGGGACCCCCGGAGACGCCAGATTCACAGCAGAGCTTACCAGGGAAGCGAAAGAGCGGGACAGGAGCAGAAGGTAGAAAAGTTGAGACTCAGACGTTAGAGTATAGGGCTATTGGCGGGTAGTTTGATGGGCAGAATTACAAGTCATCTGGCCTAAGGCACGGTGGAGAAGACCTAACGTCTGCCCCATTTCCCCCAAACCATGTTCATCCCCCAGCACCCATACCCCTGCCTGCTCGCACACATGCATCCATGCACAGCTGCTTCCCATGCAGAGCCCAGGAGTTGGCACGACAGCACTGACACATCTCAGAGGTTCCAAGCCTTGAGCAAGCCGGGAGGGAGGCTGGGTCACTTTGACATTACACAGTGGCCCTGCAGTGACGGCTGGTCAGCAAAGCCCCAGAGCCGTGGGGCTTGAGCTGAGTCACGGGCAGCTTCACCCCCGGAACTTCCAGAACTGAAAGCCAAGGCTCGCCTGCCCACCCAGCCTCATCCCTGGGGGGAGGCCTGTGCTCTTGGGAATTCCCAGGTGGTCCTGGAAGATGAGCCCTCAGAATGGCCTCCCTCTTCCCTCTGCCTCCCTCCAGCTTCTTCCTAACCTGGCCACAGGCACTGTCCCCACACTGTGTCTCCCGTGCTGTGGTGCCAGAGCCTGTCCCACGTAGAGGTCTTTCTGCTCCGCGAGTGTCACCTGATGTGTATGTACCAAGGACATTTTTCTGGAGCAGAATGGCCCAAATTAGAGAACCACTACAGGAGAATGAACTTGCACACCTTCTCCAGGCTTGACCTGCCTCTATCATTGCTTTTGGGCTGTTTTAAAATTCTGAATTGTTTTTCTCAATCCCCCTTTCATGCCTGCCTAGATGGTCCACAGCTTTTTCTCTTACCGTTTAAGTATGAGGGCAAAACTGGTGACATCAAGCATATTTGTTTAAGAAATAGTTATAAATTGCCTGTCCTCCAGGCTTGTTTCATGCGCTGGTGTAAGCCGCCATTAGCTCTCTCCTGGACTTCTGCAAAACGACCCTTTAGGCCTTCCTGCCTCTGCTCTTACCTACCTGCCATCCCTTGCCCAGGAGGCCAGTAATGGGCTCTTTTCAGGGAGTAAGTCAGATGACATTGCCATCACACTGAGAGCTCTCCCTTGGCTTCCCTTCTTTCTCAGAATAAAAGCCAGCTCCTAAAGTGACATATAAAGCTGTACCAGACCTCATCCCTGCCTCTCCAACCCCATCTGCTGTGCTCGCTCCCTATCTTTCTCTGCTCCAGCCACTCCAGCTTCCCTCAGGTTTTTTTAACTTGCCAGGCTCATGCCAGCCTTAGGCCCTTTGCACTAGCCACTCCCACCTCTTGGAATGGTTTTCCCTGGTCCCACCCAGCTAACCTTCCTGTGGTTTCAATCTCTGTTTTAGTGTCATCTCCGCAGAGAGCCGGCCTGACCACCCAGCTTAGAGTAGCCACCCATTCATTCATCTGCTGGTTTAACACTCCGTGTAGTCCTTTCACAGTCTTATTTTACTGTCTGTTTACTTTGTTCTTAGTGGCCCTCTACCAGAATAGAAGCTCCAAGAGGGCAAGATTTTTGTCTCTTCTGCTTGCTGCTATATTCCCAGAACCTGGCACGTAACAGATGCGCCGCAAAAAAATCACTGCTGGGATGATCAGTTGGATGAAGGAATGAACGAATGTGTTCTTCACAGTAGTTAAACACAGTAGAGAGATCAGTGTTTTTAGAATCAACCTAAGACAAGGGAGGTAGAGCTCTTTGGATTCTCTTTGTGATGAAATTGCCTCGAGGTGGCGGGTCCTTGTTGCTGCGAGCTTGTCTGGTACCTCAGGCCCCAGGTCTTCCCAGAGACAGTAATTTAATAAGGAATGGATGGAGCACCTGCTGAGGCAGGGATGTGACCAGCCAGGGGAGAGTGCTAGTTGATCCTCGGGCCTGTCAGGGGCCTGCCTGACCCCCGTCAGGGGACGGGTGCCAGTGCCAAATGGAACCATCTGGAATGCCTAGAGTTGGTGGCAGCCTCTCTGAGGACAGAGGCCCCTTCCTCCTGGGGCCTCTTCTGGTGGTCTCCTCCAGTGGCAGGACGAGGGTGATGCAGAATATCACCCAGCAGGGCACTCTTGGCTTCTTCCAATTCTCACAGCCACTCTGAGATATTTTACTTTTGCCTCCATTTTAAATACAAATCAGCTGAAGGTCAGGGACTTGAAGCAGTGGACCCCGGGTCCCATGGAAGACAAGTGTCGAGCGGTGATGGAGCCCAGGGTCCAGAGGGACAAAGGCCTTGAACATTCAGCACTTCCTCTGACACAAGAAGGGGACTCAAAACCCAGCCCTCTAGGTTTAGAGCTGAGAAGTTAACTGAAGAGGGATGCTGAAGGTCTTCTAAATTCACTGTTGTATTTGAAAAGAAGACATGAGAATCAACCCAGGAAAATGTCTTGGGGACCCAAGAGCTCAGATAAAGCTTGCCCTGAGGAGGGCAGTGGGAGTAGGGGTGGTGAGGGTGGGACTGTGGGAGGTAGCAGGAGGTCCTACTTCAAGGCTGATTTGTACCCCCTTCCCAAGGATCCTCAAGGGAGGAGATCGCGGGACTTGAGGGTTTTAGATGTGGAGACCAAAGGCGAGGGAAGGTAAATTATTTCCCAAGTGTCACATAATTAGTGAGAAAAAGTGAACCCAGGTTCACTGAGACACAGAGCAGCGCTCCTTTCTACTGCTCCTCAGGCCTCAACTTCGAGAAGTGACAGAAATGTGGGGGCACCCTTGAGAATAATCTGGACTGCCGGGATGGGGTCAGGGGATGAGGTAGGAGCTGTGCAGTAGGCACAGAGGAGAGGGAACGCTGCCTTGGAAAGAGGGCCTGGAGGAACTCCAGCATCAGAGGGGTGGGAAGAACAGAGTGTTCTACGAAACCAGGCATCTCCCAGCAGTAAAACCACACCCTGCAGTGAGCCCTGACCCCTCAGCCTTGCTTTCTCCTGGGCCTCCCTCTCAAGGCCTCTGGGTGTCCATCCGTATTGTCAGTAGGGGAGGAAACACAACAAGGTGGGAACTGCAGTTTTAACTCCCAGGTGAACCCCTGGCAGCTCGCCAGCGGAGGGTGAAGGGAAACAGGGAAACAGCTGTTGGAGGAGGGAGGCTGTCAGGAGCCGGTTCTCTCTTCTCCCAGCGCAGCCTCACTCACCACACACCAAAATGCCTTCCCCGTCACTGCGTCCCTGGAAGCCTGGTCGTGACGTTCACCTGCATCCTGGCGAATGCGTCACTGGCAGCTGGCCCCCGACGTGCAAACGCAGATGCTAACTAATGCTCCTGTCTTAAATCTGGGAGCAGGTTGCCCCCGCCGCTGAGTACCCTAGCCAGGCCTGGTTGCTGGGGTGATGGGATTGTTTCCATGACCTCCCGATGACTAAGCCCAGAGAGACAACAGTGGGTTTCTCTCGAGGAAATGAGGGTCAGTTCTGCATCATTTTGCCTCCACTGTTGCTGCTCCTGAAAGCCAAGCTCCCTGAGCCCAAGGTGACTGACCCAGAGGGTGATGATAAGCCCACAGTCTGAGGCTTAGGCCCTCTGACACTGATGTGCTTTGTCAGGGCAAGCCCAGAGCCCGGCCATCCTTATTCTGCTGGTCTGGCCTCAGTTCTGATCTCTGTGCTTTCCTTTTCCAACATCAGGAGCCTAAATTTTCCTCAGGCCCCACCACGGTGCAGGATTCCTTTTCCAATGGTTGCAAACAGTCGTCCTTTTGGACCCTAAGCCAGTCTCAGGAGTTAGCATTACCTCTGTGTCAGGGTGACCAGATGGATCCCCATCTTCATCCCCAGACCGGCCAGCCGCACCTCCTTCTTCCCACCCCACCTCCTCAGGGAGTGCCCTCCCTCCACACCTTTCATCCACACCAACCCGGGCACATGACCCCTTTTCCCGCCCAGATCTAGTCACCTGCAGACTGGCCAGAGGATGACCTCCTTCTTCCTCTGGTCCCCAAAACCAAATGAGGGTCAGACCTAACTGCCCAAGTAAGTACATCTGGGCACTGTAGCAGCCCTTCATTCTTCAGCATCCTGCTGTGATCCCAAGAGGAACAAAGGGTAACATCAGAGGAAAGCTCTCATTCTGCCCACGAAACCCCAAAGTTTGGTTCTCAAGTCTCTGAGCTTGACTGCCCAGGCTTCCTTGCTCCAGCGGCTCTCCTTTGAGCACAGGAATCCACTGGGCAGAAGCTCCTGCAGGCAGAACAGAATGGGAGGTGGCTCTGGTGGTGACAGGAAGTAGTCTTACCTGCACACGTGCAATGTGTGTGAGTACCTTTGGATACACGTGTGGGCCGGTGTGTTGTAAATCTGGACGCCTTTCAGGGGGGCTCTCTGTAAAGAAGACGCAGAAGCAGTTTGGATGTGAACATGTACACCGATGTCATGAGGAGATGGGATTGCGAGGAGATACGCTTTGGCCGGTCATTCAGACATCATCTGAGTGCGAAATCCTTGTGTTGTTTGGTAATCCAGGTGTTGAAAAGTGGTTTCTTGTAAAGCTGGTCTGGGAAAGCAAAGGCAGAGAGCATCAAGTGAGAATTGGAGACAAAGGTTGGCCTTGACTGCAGCTTGCCTCCCCCTACACTCCCCTTCACCACTCACCCCCACCTCCAGCCAAAATACTCAAGTTAATAGAGTACCACCAAGGGTCTTACTTTGTAGTCTTATCTTAAGATAGACTTTCTGAAGTATTTTCTTGGGATCTCAAGCATGAAGCCGCTGGTGTTTTTAGTCAGGGTATAGATCTGGCACCTGGAAGACTTGGAGACCCAAGTTAAAAGTGGTTTAAAGGAGGTAGCAGCTTGGGGCACCTGGGTGGCTCAGTGGGTTGAGCTTCTGCCTTCAGCTCAGGTCATGATCTCAGGGTCCTGGGATTAAGCCCCGCATCGGGCTCTCTGCTCAGCGGGGAGCCTGCTTGTCCCTCCACTGCCTGCCTCTGCCTACTCATGATCTCTCTGTCAAATAAATAAATAAATCTTAAAAAAAAAAAAAAGAGGTAGCAGCTTCTTTCGCCCTCCTCACATAAAAGGCTCATGAGGTGCCCGGGGGCCTCCATCAGTTAAGCACCGACTCTTGGTTGCAGCTCAAGTCATGATCTCAGGGTCATGAGATCAAGCCCCACATCAGGCTCCACACTCAGCTTGGAGCCTGCTTAAGATTCCCTCTCTCTCCTGCTCCCTCTGCCCCTCCCACCCCCTACTCCCACTGGCGCATGCAGGTTCTCTCTCTCAAAAAAAAGAAAAGGCTCAGTATGCCGCTGTGGTGGTCTGCAATCACCAGGGAACCCCCCCACCTTCTTTCTTGGTGTTCTGCCATTTTCGGGTGGCTCCGTCCCCCTCAGGATCCGACTTGGCAGTTGCCCTTCCACTGCAAAGCCGCAGTCCAGTGAGTGGGGAGGAGGGAAGGGAACGCCCACCTAGACATTACAGATACCAGCTCCGGGGGTGTCTCATCACCCAGGGCTTAGTCACGGGCCACAATGCTCAGCAAAGGAAGCTCACGGATGGGAGCTAAGTGGACATGTATGCAGCCGAGAGATCTATTTTCTGTGCAAGGAGGGACGAATGGATTGGGGGAGATAGGACCTTCACTTCTAGCCATTTCCCACCTTCTTACTTTCACACAGGCACTCATTAGTGAGTTTCTGGAGAGTTTTGGCTGCTTGCTAACAGCTGGGGACTCGGATAAATCCAGTAGAGCCTCTGGCCTTAGCTGTTGGGCCTCTGCCCTCTCAGCTTTTATCCCAGCTAAAGTCAACAGGTTTCCCTTTATTGACATCCATATTTTTTTTAGTAGCTCTCAGAACCATTTTATAAGAAAAGGCAGTAGTTGGTAGTCAACAATAAGAATTTTCATTCCCATTTGTTTACCAACTTGACAAGTTTAGTTGCTTATCCCCATTACGTTTCTTCAGACCACACACAACACCCAAAATGCAAAAAAACACACACAGAAAACAAAAAACTTCATTAGAAAACAAGACACCAGGCTTTGCGGTTGCATTACCCAGAGCCAGAAGTTACTAGAAAGATACCTATTTAATGGGGAGGTGGGGGAGAGCACACTTAGAAGAGACCCAAGAACGGGACCGCGGAGGAGAGAGCCCCGAGGCCATCTATTCCCACACTCCCTGCGCCTTCTCTCTCTGTGCTTCAACCCATATTGGCCCTGTGCCTAATGTGTCATCTACTTAACAGAAATGTTGCTCATTCCAGAGGCCCGGCCCCCAAGCGGCCCCCAGGCCCTCTTTTCTCACAAAGCCTCCAGGCCTTTGTCTCTCTCTGTCTCTGTCTCTCTATCTATCTTTTGGTCAGATACACACTGTTTAGCTCTCCTGCTGTTTCTTGGTTAGGATCCCACCCACACTGTAATCTGAAAGGCTGGTTCTCCATCACAGTGAAGCTGGATGTGTTAAATTCTCGGCTAACTCACGTCAGGCTGACCTATTGCTCTTAAAGCATGGTTTTGGGGGATGGATGTGTGCCTGGGATTTGAGGTGAGCAGCTACGTTTGGGTGGGAGGCCCCTGCCCAGCCTCATGGGGAGCCCCCAGAGTGCCCAGTGATCCAGCTCTGGGCCTTCAGAGTCAGGCTAAATTGGGATGGGTTGGGGACACCTGGGTGGCTCAGTCAGTTGAGCATCCGACTCTTGATTTCAGCTTAGTGCTTGATCTCAGGGTTGTGAGTTCAAGCCCCACTGGACATTGAGCCTGCTTAAAAAAATAATAAATCATTAATTAATTAGGATGGGTTGGCAGGGGCTCCCCAAGCAGAAAATATACCAGAAAATGAAATTCGCCTCTTCTTTTAAAAGCCTGTCATAAGAACACAATGGTCTGCCTCCAAGTCTCAAGTGCGTTAATTTGTTTCAAAAGTAGAAGAAAAAAAAAAATCATATTCTTGCCCCGTCCTCCTTAATCTGTTCCAAATGAGAGCTTTGAGAAGGAAAACTCTGCAGGACTTACTCTGTTGAGCAAATTGATTTCTGCTGTGGAGGGAAGCTTGCATGGGGACTGGAGGTAGGAAAATATATGGAACCTGACATAAAAGATTTGGTTTTTGTTTGGAAAAGGATTCGGGTTGTTTTTGGGTTTTGAGTTACAGCTTGGGTGTGTTTGAAGAAGCAGAAGTGAGCAGCACCTCGACCCACAGCCTTTGTGGACTTTTCATTCAGCTCCTCCTGCCTGGGCTGGTGCCTGTGAAAGATGCCTTGCTTGGCAGCGTGGCCAGGAAACCTTGCTTCATAAATAACTCTCCAGGGGAGACAGGAGTGATAACAGACGTTTTAAGTGGGAGCCGAGCTGCCTTCAGCACTTAGGGGGGTGTGCACAAGTCTGGCTCTGGAATTCTCCTTGCCAGGGCAAGTGAGCCCTCTTCAAGTTTTCAATTGGGTTGCTCTCGTTTTATTATTTCTCTAACCTCTCTAACCAGCGGGGTGGCCGAGGCTCTGCTTCTGCGTTCTGTTTTTATTTTTCACACTCTATTTTTGTACTTTGAAACTGCGGTTATAAAGTATACACTCAGAAATGTTGGCTCTGCACCCACAAGACACAGGAGGCTATCCAGATGCACAGTGTGGGGACTGCTCCCAGTAGGGCTCTGCCACCACCCCTGGCCTCTCCGGGAGGGACGGGAGGGATGGGAATGATCGGGGACAGCATTTGCTGTAAGTCACTGGTCCGGTAAGGAGCAGAAATCTGCCCAAGATTTATAGATTTGACCCTGAGAAACTGTCAGGACTGTTTTTCTAGTGGCTTCCCAAGCACACACACAATAAGAGGTCAGAACACTGCGAAGCAGAATTCCCAGGTTCCTGTAAAGGGTTCATTCATCTCCTTGTGTACAGTTGTCCCGGCCCCTATCGTCCCTCACCATTGGCGAAGGCACGTAAAAACAGTGCCGGCAAAGCAGCCATGTTTATTTGATTGCCCCCGTTCGGTGGAAATGGTCGTCACATTCTTGTTACCGTGGAACTTACACAACAGGCATAAAAAGTCTTTCCAAGTGCTGACTTCCTCCTCGTGTTCTTCCCTGGCCAATTCCAGCCCCTTCTGTTATCTTTTTTCCTTCTTTTCCTTCAGGCTCCTCTCTGCCCTTCCCTTCCTCCAACCAGAATAGATCTAGGAATCTCCTGACATTTCCACCTTGGCTGCGAGCAGCACTGGTTCTTTTTGAATAGACTCGTCCATAAATCTTAGATGGTTTCTCATCTTTGAAAAAGCCGCTTCTATCAGCAAGTCATTATTCACATGTACAGGGCAGGGGAAAGTTCACCAAATTTCAAACTTCCATTTCTTTTCACTCCATTTTATGACATCTACTCCCCAGAAACCACAGAAATTTAAAAATACCAGTCCCAACAGGCAAAGTGCCCCCTGACATTAGCTTATAAGAATGAGGGCTGGCCACCTGGGGATGGGAGAGGGAGGGGAGATTGGCCTAGATCAGAGCTAATAATTTCCAAGTCTCAGAGAACTGAAAGTCCACTGTTCTCATTCTTGAGTGGTGGATTCGGTGGGTAGGGAGATCTGGGAAGATGGGTGATATTTATAAGGAAAGGCCTAATGTAGCTGTCACTATAAATTAAAAATAAGGAATAGAGTATAATATAGCTAATGGGCTAAAATATACTTTAATTCCACGTGATATCAGCTAGAAGAGAGCTGAAGGGAAGGGTCTGTTTGGAGCAGATGAGAAGAGAAAGGAGGTAGAGGGGACAAAGAAACAGATTTCCAAAGCCCGGCTCTTTCTTTCTACTTTGTCATGCTCAACAAGTTGGCATTTGACCTCATGCTTGTTCTCATGGTTACAAGATTATGGTTCCTCATTCAGTCATCACCCTAACATTCTAGGTAGGAAGAAGGAGGAAGAACATAAAATTCTCTTATCTCAAGCTAATTTTCATCCAGGAAGAAAAAATGTCCTCTAAAGCCCAGCTCTGTACGTCTCCTTGGCCTGGTCTGTGTAGGTGGCCATCTGGGCTACAAAGGTATGAGAAGGGGCTAGACCCATCACCTCCGAGCGCAGGCACGGCTCCCGGGATAAAACTGGACTTATGCTAAGGGAGAGAGGTGGCTACCAGGAGAGGGCTGAGTATGTGCCCAGGGCGTGCCGTGACATGCCTGAGGAACTATGGAAGCAGCCCTCAGAAGGAGTGGAGAATGGGAGTGCAAGGCAGATAGAAGGAGAGCAAAACTGGAGAGGTGAGGGCCAGCCACTTCACGGGCCTGAAATGCCTGCTGAGGACTTGGCCATTAGTAAGAATCCAGATCACCACACATCACCCAGAGGAGGGGAAGGGACACCACTGGTGTCCCACACTCCAGTCTCATGACATGAGGACATCTGCGGATCTCATGACATGAGCTTTGGATTCAATACGTTTAGAAAGGGCACGAGATTCTGCATCTCTTACCAGCTCCCAGATGATGTCGATGCAGCTGGTCAAAGGACCCGACCCAGAGCAGAAAGACCCTAAAGGAAATCTCTTCAGAAATAATTGCACAGAGCTACCTGGCTGGTTCAGTCAGAGGAGCACGAGACTCTTCATCTCAGAGCTGTGAGTTCAAGCCCCGTGTTAGGTATAAAAATTATGTAAGGGTAGAGTCTTTAAAAAAGAGAAAGAGAGAGACAAATGCCCACATATGTTTGTTAAGCATTTTAATGCGATGACTAATAACACTGTAATAGGAATTGAGACCCAAATATTTAAGGAAAAACGACCATAACTTAAATTGAGCTTTTCCCACAAAGTGTGGGGAGCAAAATCTGATGTATCTTTTGGGAGTCCTGGTGTCTATAGGTACCAGAAAAGCCAAAATAGAGGAAGTTTCTCTCTCTCAATTTTATGTAGTCTCTAAGGAGGAGTCAGGCTAATCAGAGGCTCTCAGTCATTAGGCCCCCGGCCCAGGCTTCCTGTGAATCTCTGCTTCGCTATCCTGACATGCGGCTTCTATGCTCAAGGACACCCCCTGATCCCAGGTGGCTGCTAGAAGCATTCACCAGCCCATCCTCAATACCCATGAGAAGAAGGGGAAGAAAAGAGAGCAGTGAAGAGCTCCAACCCTCTCCCTTTGAGGAGGCCCTCCCAAAGTCCCACAGTGCACTTCTGTGTTCCTGTCCCTGGCTACAGCTTAGTGACGTGGTCCTGTTTAGCTGCAAGATGTGCCAAGAAATGTGTTCTCTTGGCGTGGGCACATCACCTAGAGTTCTCCTACTAAGGAAGGAGCTCATCTAAGCTACCTGCCACATTGATACAAGAGTTACACCTGAAATGATAGGAATGGTCGAAAACAAAGGGACGAACAGAACTATGCCAGGCGAATTACAACAAAAAGAAAGAGATGGCAGTAGGAGAATTGGGCAGACTAAAATTTTGGACAAAAAAGTAGAAAGCTGTACAGAAAGGGGAGGATTGGACAGTGATGGTGATGAAAGGGTATGATCCACAAAGAACATGTGACAGGTATGAACCTTTGTACAGCAGGCCAATAACATCCAAACCTGCCCTCCCACCTCCAAAAAACACTGTAAGACATATTAGGGGGAAATTGTTAACATTACCACTGTAGTGGGATACCTGAACCTACCTTTCCCAGATTTATGAGGCCAAGCAGACCGAACATAAATAAGGTTATAAAGGACATGAATGCCATATTTAAAAGCTTAAATGTGTGTCACTCTGCAGACAGAGCATCCATTTCAAATAGGTATAAAACATGTACAAAAATGGATTACATCTTGGGCCCCTAAGAAAAATCTCAGTTCCAAAAGGTAGGAATCTTTTAGGTCATATGCTAACCAAATTGCAAGCAAACTAGACATTTAAAATAAAAATATAACAACAAAAGCACCACTTGGATATTTATACACAATTTAAATAAGTTCTGCCAGTGACAGAACAAAAATTAAAAGACTCCTTTCAGACCCAAACAGATGAAAAGGCTGTCAGTGTGTCAGCAGATGAACCTGTCCTCAGAGGACATCCTTGCAGTATCTTAGACAAGCAGAGTGTCCTCTATAATATACAGAAAGGGACGCCTGGGTGGCTCAGTTGATTAAGCGGCTGCCTTGGGCTCATTTCATGATCCCAGAGTCCTAGGATCAAGCCCCACATCAGGTTCCTTGCTTGGTGGGGAGCCTGCTTCTCCCTCTGTCTGCATCTCTCCTGCTTGAGTACTCTCTCTCTCTCTCTCTCACACACACACACACAAAATAAATAAAAATCTTAAAAAATAATAATAATATACAGGCAAATCTCTCAAAATCAATTAAGTGAAGATAGTGGAAATAGAGGCAAGAGATAAAAACCCAGCACTTTGTGGAATTAAACACAGTGGAGAATAGTACACTTAGGACAGAACATGCTCATCCTGGCTAATGATAAAGAAACACCAACCAACAACACCATCTGGTCGTTCTCCCCACGTCTTCCTGCGGCCGTAAATTGGGGCATTTTTGGAGGGAGCTTAATGGACTCTTTAGAGATTTTTTAATGTTTTTGCCAGTTGATTCAGGTAATTCCAGAGGAATTTATCTTCCAGTACTATGCACACATGGGCAAAAATATGTGAACAACTCGAAGGATTAAAGAAACCTTGATACACGCACACACCATGAGGCGGTTATAAATAATGGAGTAGATCTGTGTGAGCTGAGGTGAAAGGGACCCATGGCATGGCATTATCTGAAAAAATAATTATTATTTTAAATAAATACATAATTTTTTTAAGTCTAGGTGGCTATATGTTATGAATTGCAGTCTCTGGGCCACAGGGCCCTGGCATGGGGCAGAAGTGAGTGAGTCTGCTGGGTGCACAATCTCAGTAAAGAGCAGGGGCTGTAGTGAGTGAAAGAGCACGTGCCTTCTCAGTTGTGATTTGTAACCTTGTCGCCACCTGCCCAGAGGCCCTGGATCAGGACTCAGGCTTGGCAACTCTTTCTGCTTCAACCCTGAGATGACCTCTCGGCCCCTTTGCAAGGGCAGCAGCGATAGCCCCCGCCAACATCACCCTGCGTCCTCGTAACAAGCATTGTGTGAACCTGGAGCTTCTGGTCTGGTCCAGGGCAGTCTCATTACCCCTGTCCCATGAACCTGGTGGCATGGGCTCAGTCCTGTCATTCGGAAAGTTACAGTGATTAAAATTGAGCTTAAGATTTTATTCTTAGGGGACACCTGGGTGGCTCCATTGGTTAAGTGTCCCACTCTTGATCTCAGCTCAGGTTCTGATAGGGTTGTGAGTTCAAGCCCTACTTAAAAAAAAAAAAAAAAAAAAAAAAAGGCTTTTTTTCTTCTTTTTTTAGCACCCAGAACTGTTAGACTATGTTTTGTTTTGGTTTTACTTGTTCCTTAGTGTCTGCAAACTTGCGCTTCACCTAAGGACCTCCAGAATCTTCCAGAACCCTCAGAAGTCCCCACACCGGCCATGTTACCCACAATCCCAATGTATCTCTATGTAGAGGTACTCTTTTTAGTCTCTGTAACCCTTGGCAGGGAGAGGGGCCAACAGCCTCAGATGTACTGGAGGAGAAGACTAGCAAGAAATAACTCAAGGAGGAGAAAGCTTAAGGATTGATATCTTCCAGTTGCCAATTTCTATCCTACTAGCAAAACCTCTATGCTGCTTCACTGCTCATTTTTAAAAGTGGTCTTCAACTTTATTTCCCCACCCTTACTCTCAGTTTAAATACTAGCCTGGCCAGTGGGGCTTTGGTCCAAAGAGTGGTTTGACCTCCAGTGTAGGATTCCCAGATTTAGCAGATAAATACTCAAATTCATAAATCTGAATTTCAGATGGACCACAAATGCTATTTTCTGTGTAAGTATGCCCCATGTAATATTTGGGATATACTTATGATAAAAAGTTATCCATTATTTATCTAAAGTTCAAATTTAACTGGGTTTCCTCCAGTGGGCTTTTGCACATTCCAAGACGGGGCGTCTGCAAGTTTAAGAATAAAGATCAGCAGGAGTTTAAGTAATTGGTACCTACAAGTCCCCTCACACCCAGAACCTCCTAAACGCCCCCATCCCCCTATTTGTGCCTCTCCCTCCTCTCATTCGCTGCCCTGCTTCTGAGCTTCACCTCCCTTCCTGCCTCCTGTCTTCCTCTCTTTTAGTCTGTGGCTTTCCCCTGCCCTCACTTCTCCCCCTTTTTTCCTCATTTTGCTCTCGCTGGCCCATAACATGTCATTAAAGTTTACGTATTTGAGTGTTGGTTATAATGACTAAATAAGGTTTTATGTTCCTTGCTGTAATTTAAATAGCAGGTGAATTTAACTGTGTGTTTTTCATTTTCCTTTTAGTGATAGGTGGCCTTAAGTTCATTTTTAACTGTGTGAATCATTGACCTTCATTCACCTTGAGTGAGAAAAAAGCTCTCCCATTTCCAGAATGAATTCACATGCATCTTCCTAAGATAGAAGCCAGCAGGGAAGGCGGGAGTGGGAGAGACTGAAGTAGGGACCAAAGGAATCCTGTGAAATTGACCCAGTCAGTGGAGAAGGAGCTCAGAAGTCTCTTGTACTTGCCTAAAGCTTAGCCTTTGGCATTGGGTCCAGTTGCCCTGAGCAGCGTACAGAGCAGAGGAGGGCTCTCTCCTCTTTGTGACTGATCACGGGACTCATTCCCAGCAAGAGGCCACCTCTGATAGCGAAGACCATGGTTTGCAGCTAATAACTAGGGCCCCAGTGGCCTTCTGCTTCCATTCCCTGCCTCTCCCGATGAAGCATACTCTTGAAGGCAACCTCATTCTGGTTTCCTCCCCAAAACAGTTTGGGGGTGGGGCAATTCTCTGAGCTTCCACCAAGTCAGAACCTGTTTTCTAGTCACAGCTCTGGGCTCCTCTGATGTCTATATTTCTCCCATTCTCTCCCTGCCCTTGTTTCTCTATCCCTACTCTCCCCTAACCCTGCTCTCCCCCACCCAGCATGACCCGGAAGGTGCCTTCCTATGTGGGAAGCAGACCTGTAAATGACAGTGCCATTTGGGAGAGAGAATAGTGATCTGGTAGTCAGGGAATGGCCTCTATCCTGAACTAGTTGCTTCTACTCACTTGGCCTCAGTTTTGTCATCTGTAAAATGGGAGTGATCACATGTCTCACAGAAAAGCTGTATTAAAATATGAATACAGGGGCGCCTGGGTGGCTCAGGGGGTTAAAGCCTCTGCCTTTGGCTCAGGTCATGATCCCAGGGTCCTGGCATCGAACCCCACATTGGGCGCTCTGCTTAGCAGAGAACCTGCTTCCTCCTCTCTCTCTCTCTCTCTCTCTGCCTGCCACTCTACCTACTTGTGATCTCTATCTGTCAAATAAATAAATAAAATCTTTTTTTAAAAAAACCTTTTAAAATAGGAATACAGTGAATGTCAAAAAGTGAGCAAGTTTCCGTCCCCAATCCAAATGCTAAGTGATATTTTCTTAATGCTGGAAAGCCAGTAACTCACTGTTGGCTATAGAATCCTTTTCATTCATCCGATTAGAGAACCTCAGCATTTCATTTGGAAGGTGTCTTTTTATTCCTTCTGTCTTGGACTCATAAACATCTGGATGTTCTTTCCTATCTCCCCTTTCAGGCAGGGGAAAATTTAAAAGAAGCTAAAGGAATAGATCTGTTGCCATTTCATCATATATTTCAGTAGAAAGGAGTCTGGCTCTTGGAAAAATTTGCCCTAACAGTTCAAGACCGAGTGGAGGTGTCTTTTCGTCTGTGGAGGAGGCAGCTGCACGAGTGGGAGGTTGATGCTGGCCAAATGGCGGCCCAAAGAATTTTGGATCAGATCTCTCTGCTTTGATGGAAATAAAATAACAAAGCCTCACCCACCCCGAAGCCTGTTGCCTTTTGCTGAGCAAAATCCTGTCAGCCCTCTAGTTCGGAGGTATTTTATCCCAGCTGGAAACCTGGTAATGAGGGAGACCGAAGAATCTGGGCTTCCCAGAATGTGTGGGAAACTGAATAGGAGAGGCCACAGCATTCCGACTCCGATACTTGGCTAGACCTTGTGCATTCCCTTGGTTACAGCCATGTGGGGCTCCGAAAGGCAGAGATTTACCCAGAGCCTTGTCTCCGTTGCTGTGGGGCCGGAACCCCCGGTCACCTGGGAGTTCTGTGCAGTCCTCACCGGAAGCTCGCTACCCCACAGGGGTGAGAAACAATACATATCAGCCACGCCCGTGGAAGTGCAGGTCAGGGAGAAAAGGCAGGAGCAGGATCAAAGCCTCTTGTAACCCAAGAATTCCTCAGCACCTCGAGTCCCTTAATAATTATGGTTTGGAGATTTGCCAGAAAGCAAAACCACTTAGCATGCCGTATTTAACAATGAACAGCCCTCTGTGTTCATAACAGTCACTGTGCAGAGCAAATAGGCACCTTGAACAACAGAGAGGGTATTTATATGTGTATGTAAAATAACCCACACAGCCTTAAACCCCGAAGCATGTCTGCGGGGAAGAGTGTGGCGCTCCCTTCTGCACTGGGGTACCTGTTTCCCCAGTAAGTAGGAGAAGGTCTACATGCCCTGCTCTAGTCCCCACTGCCCGCATCTCAAATGAACTAACAACAAGAGCCAAAAAAACCTTTGTTTAACCCAGAATTTTCCAAACTTACTTAATAGCCAGATCTTTTCTTTTAACCTTTGGTTGGTTTTGGAGTTTGGAATTTTTCTGTTTCATTTTGTTTTCAGTATCTCTTAGCATTCTAAAAAGCCAGTTTCCTAAGGAAAATGTTTGGGCAAAGGATAGGCAAAGGAGGGTCCATCAGAAGCAGGGATTTTAGACTGGGGGAGGGGAGGTGTTGGGGGGGTACAAATCCCAAACCCTGAGGGTTGATGGATGTGATGGCTGGAACCCAGCTCTGTACCTCAGTTTGGAGCACCCGACCCTGACTGGGCCCTGTTTCTCCGTGTCATTTTTTTGTTCGTTTGGTTGTATATTCAACAAACATTTGTCATTGGGAGAAATTGAAGAAGAGAGGCCTTTTGGAGGAAGCTTCATTAGAAGTGAACCTTAAAGGGTGGGTATGATTTCAGTGAGGAAAGATGGGGAACGTTCCAGAAAGACAGGGGCGGCCAAGTATGAGGTCTGCTCAGAAAAAGAAGACATGAGTATAGTACAAGCCTCAAGTGCACAGATAGGGTGGGGTCAGATGGGGCTGGGATACAGTGCAGGACCCCTGGATCAAGTAGGTCTCTTTCACATGCAAAGGTCAAACAGAGTCTGACCCAACCCCCTTCAGTACCCGGGGGCATATTGAGTCATATTATAACTGAGAATTCTGGGGCTAGGGCTGGATTCCGATGTGCTGTCATTCAGGGGTTTAAACAGTGGCCCAAGGACCTGGTTTCTTGCCATTTCTCCCCTCTGTTCTTTGGTTGGTTCTATTATCAGGTAAGCTCTCACTGCCCTTGGAGTTGTAAGATGGGCGCAGCAGCTCTAGCCTTCACATCATCTATTTAAGGCATGTGTCAAACAGTCCCTTTACTTTTAAATGCTTTCTTAATGGTTCAGTTGGGTCCCAGGCACATCCTGGAATTAATCTCTGAGTCAGGGAACATGGTGCCCTGATTGGCTTAGAACTGGGGCAGGTACCCATGCCTGGAGTTGAGAGTAGGACTGGCCCCAGCGGAACCACACAGACTAAAAGATATGGAGGGGCTGGCTCTAGAGGAAGAGTGGGGTCCAGTTCTCTGGGGATTAATGGAAGCTAGGCCACAAAAACGACAGATATCCACTAAAACCTGGAGTACCAATCCAGAGAATCTGGATTTCATTTGCAGGAGAGAACCAGTAAAAATTTCTGAACAAAACAGTGATCAGAACTATGCATTAAGATTAATCCAACTACAGTTTAATAATTGCCATGTGCTTGGCCCATGGTAAGATCTCAATAAATCTGCATTGAATGAGGGAGATAAATGGATGGATTGGGGATGGGGAAAGAGAGAAATGTCATTGTAGGAGGCTATTGTAATAGTTTCAAAGGGGAGCTAGCAAAGAAACTAACGAAGACTGATCAAGAAAATCAAGAGGTTCTGTTGTCATGAAAGCCACAGAAGGAAAAGCTATCAGGAGGACAAGGTTGGTGAGTCATGCCAAATACCATCAAAAGGCCAGGGAAAGGAGGATGGGGACTGAGAAAATATCAGAAGGCAGAATTGAAAGAGGAGGTCCAGTAGGACGGTCAGAAGCCAACTTCAAGGAGTTCAGAAGTAAGAAGCTACGTATAACATCATCCACCTTCTCTTCCCCCACTCCCCTTCTGGCTCCAAACTCAGCAAAAAAAAAAAAAAAAAACAAAGCCCAACAACAACAACAAAAAAACCTCATTCACCTCCATACATTCTTCACAAAGCACCTGATGCCATCCCTATGACCTTTATCCAGCCATGATGTCCTTTTCTCTCATGTGTCTTTAGGCTCTCCTCCCTCTTCAGGGCTATCTCTCATATAAATATTGACATTACTCTCTTGTCCTAAGATGATATTTCTTAGGCCCTGTTCTGCCTTAAGTTCATGTTTCAAAAGAACCATTAGAGAAATTTTGAAATTGGGGAGGACAGAAGTTTGAGCTTAGGTTGAATATCCTTTGTGGAAGACAAGATTATCTGTAAGAATGAGTGGTTAGGGAGTGGGATATAGGGACAGAGAAAGGGTTGGAACAGTTCATTTAAGGTTCAGTTGGGGGTCACCAAAAGATGAATCAAAGAATTTTCAGGGGCCAGTGGGAGGCCAGCTGAGATCGAATAGCTTAAGTTTATGGAGAGCCTGATCAGCATACTGCCTCTCTTCGACTGAAATCAGTGGCCTGGAGTAGAGTGGTGGATTGGGTTTGAGGAGAGGTGGTTATGAAGCACTGTTCAGCCTGGTCTCAGGTGAAGTTGACATGGAGGTTGGGGGCTAGAAGAGCATCTCAGACCCAGAGAGCCCAGGGTATATAAAGAAAGGCAAGTGATGGTCTAAGAGAAAAGGTAGGGTCAAAGATGTGGTCAGGATTCATGTCAGGGGATTGTCCCAGAGAAGAAGTAGAAGGTTCAACAGTTAGGTTGGGGATATTAGAGAGGCCATATGGTGTATGACGTGGTGTGTAGACTATGTGATTTAACACATCCTAACCTGTGTCTCCACTTGCCTTGTTTATAAAGTGAGGCTCAAAAAATCTCAAAAGGCCATTGTAATTAATACATATGAGGTACTTAGGATAGTGCCTGTGTGTAGTAAGTGCTCAGTGAATGTTGGCGATGGGGATGTTTGTTTAAAAGAGATGGAAAAGGGGGCACCTGGGCAGCTCAGTCCATTAAGTATCTGACTCTTGATCTCAGCTCAGGTCTTGATCTCAGGGTCATGAATTCAAGCCCCTCGTCAGGCTCCATGCTGTGCGTGGAGCCTACTTTAAAAAACAAAGCAGGATAGTGAGTGCTGTGAAATGTGTAAGCCTGATGATTCACAGAGCTGTACCCCTGGGGCAAATAATACATTTTATGTTAATAAAAATAATTAAAAAGAAAAAAAAGCAGGGGCACATGGGTGGGTGAGTCAGTTGAATGTCTGACTCTAGGTTTCAGCTCAGATCATGGTCTCATGGGTCATGAGATCAACCTTGAGTCGACTTGAAGCTTTTCTCTCTCTCTGCCCCCTCTCACTCTCTCTCATTCTCTCTCTCTCTCAAATAATAAATCTTGAAAGAAATACAAAACAAACAAAAAGTGATGAGAAGGCTTAGAACTTGAGATGTTGAGGGGCCTCTGGGCGGTTAAGCCCAGTTGGTTAAGCATCTGCCTTTGGCTCAGGTCATGATCCTAGAGTCCTGGGATTGAGCCCTGCATTCGACTCCACTGCTTGCACGCTGTCTCTCTCAAATAAATAGATAAATAAATAATCCTTAAAAAAAAAAAAAGAAAAAGAACTTGAGATCTTGAAGTTGAAACAATTCTGAGTAATGCCAGGTTTTCAGATGCCATCATGCTTGTTGGGAGTGAAATTGGAGATTGAAAGTAATGGAATTGAGGAGGCTGAAGAATGTGAACCCAGATTCTGGGAGGGGCATGTTTATGGGCGCGGAGGTCAGCAGTGCGCTGGTGAAACCCTGTGTCACTGAGAAAGTCCAGGTCTCTAGCTGACATTAACAAAAATGGGGACGTAGCAACCTATGGGCTTCAAGGCAAGAGAGATTCTTGAGAGGAGAGAGCCATGTCTAGAAGTGGTGGAAGGAGGTGCTGATCTGTCTGAGTCAGAGACCAAGGGAAAGGGAATAGCCTACTGAAAAGTGAGTAGTATTCTGCCAGGAGGATCAAGAAAGGAGCCAAGAATGAAAAAAGTGGAGAATTGGCTCACAGAGAACAGATTTTGATTGAGAAGAGATGTTTTTCATAAAGCTTTTAAGAAAATCCATTCTCCCAGCCTGAGGGCAAATCTGAAGAGGGCTTGAGCTAAGGGAGGACGTGGGAAGGAGGTTTGGGAGTAGATTCCCGGAAAAGCCGGTAGATGGGGGCTCTGCTCCCTCACCTTGACTGTAGGATGTGCAGCCTCAGACACAAAGGCTTAGGGCTGTGTGCTGGTGCTAGGCACATCCCAACCAGCCACCCACCTGTCCGCCCCCCCCACCCACTTCTCCAGCTCCATGGGCATGCAGTGCCCTGTGTGGGTGCTGCTAGGTGCTCTGAGGGCAGAGGACTGGGAAAACTGGGATTCGGAGCCCCTGCTTTCAGAGAGCAGACAAATGGCTTTCAAGGGAGGGGAACAGGACACCAGCAAGCTCCGTGGCTGCCTTTTCTTCCAAAAGCACCGCTCAGTACTGTAATTGTATTCGGACATTTTTTTTTGCATGACGTCAGGGAATGGCCTTCCTTAAAAGCGCTCATGAAAAAGCACAACTATAAAACAGACTCGGGCAATGAAATGGAAACCAGACAAGTGGGTCTGTGTAATTTGGGTAAAGAGATTTCCCCTTACGGCTTTGTGATCTGATCCCTGCTCTCTGCATAAAATTCCATTTCACGGCGTCCACTTACATAGGCGTCTTACCTTGCAGGTGCTTTCAGACATATGTCTTGCTTTATTACCAAATGAGCAGGGAAGCAAGGGCTTCCTCCTCAGTGGCTGTTCAGACCACCCTCCTAGGCTTGTCACCTTTCTAGTACCCCAGGTCCTAAATCTCTCATCTTCGTATGAGCCCAGCTCCAGCAGTGGGAGGGAGGCCAGTCCCACGTACACTTCCTTTAACCCCCATGTGTGCCTTTATCCGTGCACCCCTCACACCCCTGCTCAGGGTCAGTCTTGGGGAAGTGTGTGCCAGGCAACACTACTCACTGAAGAGGCCCATTTTTTTTTTTTTTTTTTTTTTTTAGGAGGCCCATTCTTACCTACCCTCTTTGCTCCAAGCCACAGGGGCACAGAATCGAATTATCTGCCATCTTGTGTTCTCGGCACGTTCTCTGGCTCCAACCCCAAGGAAATCCTTTCTTGTTTGGATTTCTGTTTTGTACTGAGGTGACATTCACTTAACATAAAATTAACCATCCTAGGGATAAAGTCAGTGGTGTTTGGTACATTCATAGTATTGTGCAACCGTCCCCCTCCATCATAGTTCCAGAGCATTTTCCTCATGCTCCCTCACCCCCTAAGAACACCCATGTCCATTAAGGAGGCACTGGCTGCCTTCCTTTTCCCTCCCAGCCCCTGGCAACCACCAGTCTGCTCTTTGTCTCTCACTCTTCCCATTTTGGGTATTTTGTGTCAATGGGAGCATAGGATATTGGTGTGCCTGGCCTTTTTCATTAGGTGTAGAGTCCACAAGGTTCCTCCGTGGGGTATGTGGTAACGTGTAATAACTTACGACTCAGTAATAACTCTGTTATACGGCTGTGCCGTATTGGGTTGATCCCTCATCTGTTGATGGACATTGGGTTGTTTCCACCTTTTGGCTGTGGTGTACAGTGCTGCTGTGAACACGGACGTACAGGTCTTTGTTTGAATACCTGGTTTCACTTCTTCTGGATCTATACCTAGGAGTGGAATTGCTGGATTATGTGGTAATTCTGCGTTGAGCTTTTTGAGGAACTGGAGGGCTCTTCTTCTTTTTCTTTTTCTTTTTTTAAAGTAAGCTTTCTGTCCAACGTGGGCCTTGAACTTGTGACTCTCAAGATCAAGAGTCACATGCTGTAGTTATAAGCCATCCGGGTGTCCCTAGAAGTCCCTTCTCAAAGGGCAACCTCCTAGGTCCACTCTGTCAAGGAATAGTAGGTATATACCACCCAGCCCCAGCCCTCAAGACATGTTGACCTCATTCTGCTACCTCTGGAAAGAAACTGAAGGAATAAGACTGAGGAGCCCGGAGTCTCTCTCGAAGTGAATAAGGTCACCAAAGAGATGCTGGTAATCAGAAGAAAGACAGTCTGGGGAAGGGATTAGGTGCTAAGGGTTTTGAGGGCCACTAGAAGATTGGACTAAAGCAGGGGAAGAATTTAGTGAGAAGGGAACTCAGTTGCCCAGAATAAAGGAAGGCGTGAACCTAAAACCCCCCGTGGCTGGTAGGGTCACTCCCCTGGTGATAGAGGAGTGACGGAAGGGAGTTATAGACTGGTTTATCCTTGTAGTGATGGGGCAGTGGAGCTGGGCAGAAAGAGCCCTTCAGGCTGAGCAGTTAGGGCACTCAGCCTCGAGGGTCCATCGAAGGGCTTTTATGAGAGGAGGCTTTAGAAGGATCACCCTGACTACAGGGTGGAGGGTGGCTTGGAGGGGAGGAAGACAAAACTAGAACCAGGAAGGGTGGTTAGAAGGTTACCATTGCTCTTGAAGGAAGACTGGTGAGGGTGGTCCCTAGGAAGTGGCAGTGCAGAGGAAGAGGCGGAGTGCCATCATCCAGGCAGCCGAGGACCAGATGCTCCTGAGAAGACAGGGCAGCCAGTAGCCCAGGGAGGTGGGGGGGCTGCCAAGATGCCCAGGAGCTCCAGAGCACTGCTCCCGCCGCAGAATCCAGTCAGGGAAGAGGCGGGAGGGGTGAGTCTAGAGACAGGGAGGTTGGGGAAGCAGACCAGGCTACCCCTTCTTGACAGATGACTGAAGTCTGAAATGCTAGCCAAATAATACAGTTTTTGTCTGGATTATACCAACACTAATTAATTTTCATCAAGAAATTATTTGTAACTCTGTCAAGCCAATTGAATTCCTTGTCTCCTTGTGTGACAGAATTATCTTTCTTCATTTCCCTGACTCCTAATTTCTAGTCTTCAGGTATACTTCAGGACCATCCATACCACTATCTTCCATAGTACACTAGTGTGTTGGCAGAGCCTGGCAAACCCCCATCTTGTGCTCTGTACCGTGTGTCTCATGCATTACGTGAACGACTGTTCTGGGGAGTCCTGGCTTCTGGCTGGCACAGCACTTCATGCTCACGACAGCTTTGCTGAAATGAATCAGTCATTTGGTTTCTTCCTCTCCACCACCTAAAGCCCCAAATAAACTGAGAGGGTTGAGAACAGGAGCAGGGGTTGGAGGTCGGGGTAGGGGGGGGAGGATTAAGGCAGGTGGGTAGTGGCTCTGAGGGTCAGAGAAACTTAGGAACAATTCTGAAGGAGCTAGTCAGTTTTCAGAGCTCAGGTGGAGGAGAAATTTCTTCTAAGAGAAAGAAGTGGAATAAACTAAAGAAAACTGGAATGACTTCAAGGAAAGGGGAAAGAGAAATGCTAAAATCCAAGCTGGTCACTAAGGAACGTAGAATGTAGAGCCCTTGAACTCTGCCCAGGCAGAGGAAGAAGAGGCTGATGGCAGGAGACATCAAGTTGCCCAGCTGCCCACCTCCCACCCCCAGGAGGGCTTCTCAGTCTGTAGGCACCCCCATTTTACCCCATTACACTGGCTCATTGGCAGGTTCAGGAAGATGTGGGGAAAGGGCTCTGATTGCCCCTTCCAGGAGGAGTGCTTTGGGGTGGGTGACCTAGCAGAAAGGAATAAGTACAAGGTGCTTACCATCCATGAAAAGGAGGAGGTAACTGAACACTTGGGGAGGCTTGGCAGAGCGAGATCACCCGGGAGCAGGGCAGAGCGCAGGGAGGATATGCTGGAGAGCATAGGGCTCATCTGCGGGGAGGGGCTGACTTTGCACCTTGCATGAGGGCATCACGGAGGGCCAGATGCTGTTGTCCAGAGCATCTCCAGTCTGAACCCAACTCACTCCTTCCCCTGTGACCTCGTCACACACCAGGCCTTTGTTAGCCTGCCATGGAGTAGCCATGAACAAAGCTCACGTGCACCTTACCCTTCCCCGCTGGGCTTCGGAGGTAGCCACAAGGAACAGGACAGTGAGTTGCACACAAAACCAGAACAACTGAGAACCCTGAAAGGTCTAAGTAGGTGGGAGGTGCTCCTCTTCTCCCCAGGCTCAATGGCCCAGGAGAACCCGGGTTTTTTCACCGCCATTGTTGCCTGAGAGTGACGTCGATTTTGATCCATTCCTCATTCTTTGGTGTGGTTGGAAGTGAACAGTTGCAAGCATTTTTATAAGCCTGGAGCTGAATGTGCTACTCACCAGCTGTAATTTATTCGATTGCCCCCTTTTCAGTGAAGTGTGGCCCTCCCAAGTGAGAAGTGCACACTTTTAACTCCTATTAACATGTTATTATTCATGTTAGCTGTATCCATTTTTAAAATTAGTGGAAAATCTACATCTATTTACCCAGTGATTTGAGGTGGGCCCACATTTTTTAAATTATAGCTTTTTTAACCTTAAAAATAATTTTTTTAAATATATCTTTTCTTTAAAATGAAAACAAAAGCTCCACCGGATGTTTTCTGGTTTCGTGATGGGTCACCAGGAAAATGTTGACGTTGGGCATCTGACTACGTCATAGACTCCCCTGACTCCATCTTGGGGAGTTGGGTCCACAGGAACTTTGGGGAATCCAGGCCATTTGTTCCTATGAAAAGGGCTAGAAAACTAAGGAAAAGCAAATTACTAATATTTGAAAGGTTTTCCCCAGACTATTTTTAGAATTCAAGTGGTGTTTTTATCCTTTCCCTTCAGACTTGGAAAAATGTTTGCACCTCCAGACAGAAAGGGCTCTGTGGTTAGCTGTCTACCTCAAGTGGCTGTTTGTCACCTGTTGCCACCTCTCTGCCCAGAGAGCTGAGGAGGAGGCAGGGAGCTAGGGATTGCCTTGCAGAAAAACGTTGAGAGGAGATGCGCTTCTTCTCTTCTGCCCCAATTAGAGACATAGGCCCCTATTGCCGGGGCCTATGAGCTGAGGAGTCCATCCATCTACCTTCCAAACTGTTGCTTGGCAAGGACTTCACTGCAGGGACTTCATACAGTTGTGTAAGGTTGCCGACTGTTTCAGGGGTAAGACAGGGCTCCTCCATGTCAGCCCTGTTGACATTTGGGGGAGGTATCGTGTGCCTTGTAAGGTGGTTCACAGCACCCCGGGCCTCCACCCACTCCATCCCAGCAGCCTGGCCTCCCCTGACTCGTGACATCCAGAAATGTGTCCAGATGTTGACATCTGCAGGGCAGTATTATCTCTGGTTGAGGTTGGGAACCATCAGGTGAAGGGAAGCCGACGTGATGTTGGGGCCCCAGAGACTAGCTGAGAGCAGAGGGAATGGGGTTTCCTGCACCCAGGGAGAACTGAATGGGGTGGCGCAGCCATGGCCAGAACCTTGGCGACTCACAGGGGAGGTTCAGCAAAGAAGTATTCAGCTTCTCTCTCTTTCTGTCCTCCAGATTCTCAGCATTCCCTCCCTGTTAGATGAAGCCTGCTGGAAACCGGGTGACAGGGAACCTGTGTGGCACAGGCCATCAGGGTCAGCGCCAGGGGCACTGAGTAGGGTGCAGAAGGACAAAGAATGGATGAAGGCACAAAGACAAACAATCGGTCTGCTCATCCGTCTGTGTGATCATCCAACCTGTATGGGCAGCTCCGCGCAATGGTCAAGAATGTAGGCTTCTGTGCGGCCCCTACCACTTCACCTCAGTAACCTCAGGTGCAGAAGGACAGCAATAATTCTGTCTACATGTGACCTGAGGCTTGCAATCTTGGAGGTTTCCTACTGGGGAAACACATCCTAGTTGACTGCTCAGTACGTGGCTTTAACCAAGTAGATGGTATCAGCTGCATGCCCAGTGCTGTTTTATGGACAATGCTGGGAAAAGCAAAGACATAGGGCTCCACCACAGAATGCCGTCTCTCACCGTCTGTCAGCACACTGAATGCTGTGCAGGTATGAGCAGAGAAAGGTCATAGCGGGCTGGAAAAATCTAGACCACAGGACTGAGTTGGGCCCTGAGGGATGAGTAGGCCTGGCTAAGTCATGAAGACAGAAACTGTCAGGTGGTAGGGATGGTGAGCAACCTGGAGCTGTAAGACTTGGAGGGAAGTTGGCACCTGGGTGGCTCCATTGGTTAAGCATCTGCCTTCATCTCAGGTCATGGTCTCGAGGTCCTGGGATTAAGCCCCGCATCAGGCTCCCTGCTCAGTGGGGAGGGTGCTTCTCCCTCTCCCTTGGCCTGCCATCCTGCCTACTTGTGCTCTCTATCTCTCTGTCACATAAATAAATAAAAATCTTAAAAAAAAAAAAAAAAAAAGAATTGGAGGGAAGGAGAAGGCCCAGAGAGAGCTCCAGGGGGAGACTGGTGATCAGACAGCTTTGGTAGAGGGTCTTGGTGCTCTCTTCCCTCCCACCCACCGTCGCCTTCCTCAGTATTCGGGTGTAGGAGTCATAAACTCAAACGGCTATAGGAGTGAGGTCGGAGGCAGTAGGATACATCTATGCCTCCTACAGGGCATGGCCACTGCTTGGCTCCAGGCATCTATTAACATGCCAGAGTGCATCCCTGGGACACCAGGTACTAATTCTGTGAATTTTCAAAAGATGCTAGAAATGTGGATTCTTATGAGAAATCTCCTGACTTTTTTTTTTTTTTTTTGAAGATTTTATTTATTTGACAGAGAGAGACACAGCAAGAGAGGGAACACAGGCAGGGGGAGTGGGAGAAGGAGAAGCAGGCTCCTGGCTGAGCAGGGAGCCCAGTGTGGGGCTCGATCCCAGGACCCTGGGATCATGACCTGAACCGAAGGCAGATGTTTAACACCTGAGCCACCAGGCGTCCCGAGAAATCTTCTGACTTTTAAAAAACCATGCAAGCCATACCAGACTTGTGTGCAGACCCAACAATCCATTTGGAGACAGATGTTTCTGAGGGGCCCTCTGGGGCCTTAGAATCCTTGAGCTGTGTGTTTGGTTGGGTTCTGCCTCCTGCGTACTTATTTTTAAGCAATAGCTCCCAGGGCTTTAAAAAAGAAGAAGTAGAAGAAGAAGGAAAAGGAGGGGTCCACCTGAGCCAGGTGAAGTTGGAGTTCCCCTCCAGACCTAACAGCGCTGATAGGTTAGGGAGCAGGAGAGAAGGACAGCCCAGAGGCACTGGCTTGGAGCTCTGAGTGGGTGGGCCCAAGGCTCAGTGCTGTCAGCGCCCCGGCATCTGAGCCAGTGTCCGCGGAGACTGAGGCTGGAGCTGCCCTTTAAGAGCACTGACGAGAGCATTTGGTTCTTGGACAAAATTTTTTTAAATATTCAGCCAAAGAACAGAGACTAATATCATGAATACCATGTTCCCCTGCCCAGCCTTGCTTCTGTGTTCTTCAAAACTGGAGAAGCCACCCCTTTTCTTTCCTTAGGGCAGTGACCTTTGGGAGAACCTGAAGTCCTGGCACTGATTGCCATGCCAGGAAATCCCACCTCTGAGTCCTGACTGTGCTGGCCCTGAGGAGCAGAGAGCCATGGGCTCCGGGAAAGGCAGGGGGCAGAGGGGCCCTGGCAGCCTCAGGAAGAGGCAAACGGCAGTCAGCAGCTGAACCAAGCAGCCGTCTACACTTGTTTCTCGTGACCAAATAAAATACAGTCTCTTGCTCTGCTGAGGGGAAGTGAAGAAGTCTGTGGAGAAGACCAAAAATAATGAAATTGTCCGGAAGCAGCCTAGTGTAACCTTAAAATATTTTCTCTCAGCAAAAAAGAAGACCCAGTAATACTACCTTATTCAGACACTGCCTTTGCCTCCCTGGGCCTGCTCCAGCCTGTCGGGCCCTCCAGCTTCACCTCCAGTTCCTCTGGCAGGAGCCCCTCCTCAGGGGCAGGCCCGAGCTCCCTGCTCCTCCCTTTTGTCCCAGCTCTGCGAAGCCCCTTATCCTCGGCCTGCCCATTTTCCCTCCATAAAGCTCCCACCTCCCATTCCCCACATTTTTTTTCCTTTTCTGCTCATTCATTACTGCTACTCATGATATTATCAGTCCCTGTCATACACCGTCTTGGATTATTTCCTGACCCTTCGTTTGTGTCAGCTCACCACTGACCACACTCTCCTCTCTCAGAGAGAAGGGACTGGAGTTTTCCTCGTGTTTCTCATAGTACCGCTCTCCCCTCCACACACACACACAGCAGGTGACAATAAGTACCATGGGCAGATAGAAGCTTGAATTGATGGGTGAGTGTGTGGACAGGGAGATGGTGGGATGGCGAGTTTGAGGGAGTTCCACAGATGCCTAGAACAGGATGCTCCTGAGCTAGGGGCAGGAAATACTCAACCCATCTCCATTTCCTCAGCATTTACTGTGCTGACTTGGCCCCTCTTGGAAAGGAGACTTGACCAATGGCCTTGGTCTAGAAGGCCTCTCCCCCATAATAACTCTAGAGTCAGACATTGCATTTTGAATCCATAGTCTCAAGCTCAAGGTTGGCACCCAGAACAAGTCGACATTGGCATTTTCATTTTCATCAGTGTGATTGAAGACAACCTCAAAGCCTGGGACTTGAGGTGTGCCCAGCCCTGTGTGGAGCTTGCCTCTAACTGCCAACCCCAAGGGGGGCCTTGTCACAGGAGTGGGAAAGAACATGGGCGGCAGGGCTGTGGGACTCCCCATGCTCGCCTCAGGAGTCTCAGCCTGTATCTTCTGGCAGCCAGGTATCTGCCTTGGCAGAAGAGCCCCATGCTGGGGGGTGGGGGACAGTAGCAAGAGGATGTCCACACTGTATCGGCCCCGAAGCCCTACCACCCAGGTGATCCATTCACAAGGGGAGACGTCAAGGATTAACTAGTTCTAAATGCAGATTCGTTGGGTTTCCAACTCACTTCCTATTGACCGAATGCTAATCCCCCTTGTGTAGGCCTAGCACAGACAAGAGTATGTACCAGCACTCCTCACTCACCTGAAGCCCACTCACAGGGGTCTAGGGTGTATTTCACTCTAGCCTTAGCCAGTAGCGATTGGCAGGCAATGATTTATTCGAGCACACTGACTTCCTCCCTCCCCTGATTCCTGCAGCTCTTGGGATCCACACCACTCCATTGAGCACCGGATGTCTCATTGCTTCCAGAGGCTTCATCCCTCCAGTCTTCTAGCTTCACGTCACCTTCTCCTCCATAGGTTTCCGGTGTCTTTCTGCTCACTCTCTTTAGGACATTCGTGATGGCATCTAGGCACCACCCAGATCATCTAAGACAATTTCCTCATCTCAGGACCATTAACTAAATCACATCTGCAAAGACTCTTTTTCCAAATAAGGTAACATTCACAGGTTCCAGAGGCCAGGAGCCATTTTTCAGCCTGCCACATTCCCCCTTCCCCCTGGCCCAAGATAATTCACATGCCACAAAATTCACCAAATTAAAGCCTACAGATATACACATTTTAGTATATCACAGGGTTATCCAGCCATCACCACTGTGTAATTCCAGAACATTTTTGTCAACCCAAAAAAGAAGCGCTGTTTCTATCAGCAGTCATTCCTCCATCTCCCCATTCTCCAACCTCTAGCAGCCATTAATCCACTTTTTGTCTCTGTGATTCACCTGATCTGGATATTTCACATAGGTGGAATTATACAATACATGGTCTTTTGTGTCTGGCTTCTTTTCACTCAGCATGTTTCCAAGGTTTGTCTGTGGTGTAGCATGTATCTGTACTTCATTCCATTTTACAGCTAAGTAATATTCCACTGTACGGTTATACATTTTATTTATCCATCCCTTGGTTGATAGATGTCTTGACTGCTTCTGCGTATTGGCTAGTATGAAAATTCACAAATACAAATGTTTGTGTGGACATGCGGTTTTTATTTCTCTTCAGTGTATGTGCCTAGGAGTGAGCAAAACTTCGAAACTGTTTCCCAAACTGGCTGCACCATTTTACATCCCAACCAGCAGTGTCTGAGAATTCCAACTTCTCCACATTTTCACCAAAACTTTTTATCTGTCTTTTGTATTGTGGGTCTAATGGTTATGAAGCGGTATCTCGCTGTGGTTTTGATTTGTATTTTCCTGATGGTTAATGGTGCTGAGTATCTTTTCCTGTTTTTATTGGTCATTTGTGGATCTCCTCTGGAGAAATGTCTATTCAGATCCTTTGCACATGTTTTCATTGGGTTATCTTTTTATTATTTCATTTTAAAAGTGCTTTATGTATTCTAAATATATGTCCCTTGTCAGATATGGGGTTTGCAGATATATTCTCCATCTCCGTGAGTTGTCTTCTCTTTATTAATGATATCCTTTGGAGCACAAAAGTTTACGGTTCTGGTGGAGTCTGACCTTTCTTTTCTTGCTTGGGCTTCTGATATCTTACTTAAGAAATTACTGCCTAATCCAAGATCTTAGAGCTTCACTTCAGTATTTTCTTCTATGTGTTTTAAGATTTATTTATTTGACAGAGAGAGATCACAAGTAGGCAGAGAGGCAGGCAGAGAGAGAGAGAGGAGGAAGCAGGCTCCCTGCCAAGCAGAGAGCCTGATGTGGGACTCGATCCCAGGACCCTGAGATCATGACCTGAGCCAAAGGCAGAGGCTTAACCCACTGAGCCACCCAGGCGCCCCTCTTCTACGTGTTTTATAGTTTTAGCTCTTAATGATCCATCTTGAGTCCGTTGTTGTACCTGCTGTAAAGTAGGCCCAAGTTCATTGTTTTGCCTGTGGATGAATACCCAGGTGTCCTACCTCCATTGATTGAAAAAACTGTTCTTTCCCTACCGTTAATTGTTTTGGCACTCTTGCCAAAAAACAAAAAAACAATGGAATGTAAGTGTGAGGGTTTATTTCTGGACTCTCAGTTCTATTCCGTGGATTTGTATATTTGTCCTTATGCCAGCACCACACTGTCTTGATTACTGTCACTTTGTAGTTAGGTTTTAAAATCGGGAAGTGTGAGTCTTCCAGTTCTGTTGTGTTTTTCCAAACTGTTTAGCTGTTCTGGACATGCAACAGATTCTTCAGACACACTGGTGGTTTGGTCACTTGCTTTCTTGTTTCGCTGATGGACTGGCCAGCGCATGAGAGCCTAGTTGGCTTGTGTGCTGAGCTAAAAAAAGACTCCTCTCCTACTCTTCTGCCTCCCTTCACAGGGCATGTGGCCAGTAGCGATCTGGGTTGTTCTAGCCAAGCCATCCTAGTTCAAGGCAAAGTAATAAAAGAGGAAACTTGGTGGGGTGCATCTGGCCCCTCAAGTAGATTTAAATAGAAATTACCCCCTTCCCCATCCCGCTTTCTTTCCCCTTCCTTTTTCATCTGGCAGAATCAGTATTTGGATGGCTCTAATTCTCTCTGGATCTACTCCTAGCCAAGTCACACCAACACTCCCCTGTGTCTCTGTCATGCCCGTCACTCACCTGCCACTTCCTAAGCACAATTCATGACAAATTGGTACAGGATGGGAGACATCTGTTCTGGCAGGTGGGGCAAGTGCAGCAGGCCTTCCTGGTGGCATCATGAGTACAAGTGATAAAGCCAAGTGTGACTTCTTCATCTCCATGGGCTGTTTCTGCATGGCTTCCCCATGGGGTGGGGGCAGCGTCTGGGCTGAGGCAGACTTAGCTCACTGCTGCCACTGCTGACTGTGCAAACTTGGATCCATTCCCCATGAGCATAGCTTCCTCATTGGTTAAATAAGGATACCTCCCTGCTCGTGTGGGAGCAATAAGGGTTAGATAGGCCAGTGTTCATTATTATCACCAGTAACCCTAGGTAACCATTTAGTGAATGCTTTCTTTATGGCAGTCCCTATGTTAGTGTTCAAATTAAGTCAAATTGGGGGCAAAGGAAAAGATTTCATGATCTCCGGAGCCACACACTAGAATGTTCTGAGCATCTGCTATGTGTTTAATCCTATGCTAATCTTCGTGTATATTTTCAATTCTTTTAGGTGTGAAAGATGCTAATTAATTGTACCATCTCCCCATACAGATTCTAAACGATCTGAGAACTACACAGAGGAGTTAGGTAGAGATAAAAATAGAGATTATACTGTAGGTAAGGGCCGGACTAACACGTGCCCCAGACCGAGAGCCAAAATGCACATTTGCTCACTGCTTCTCTCTCATCCCTCTCTTCTTTCTCTGTTGCTTGGGTTAAATCCTGGTTCCAGGCAGCAAGAGGCAGCAGGCTGGGGAGCAGAGGCACCAAGGGGCAGAGTCCTGGAAGATTGATTCGGGGATGGTGACATCAATCTTGGGGCTGCTTCCATGAGTCCAGGCTCTGCTGGGTGGGCTTCAGGTAGTACTGGGCCCGCTTCAGGGTCACTAGCCCAGCTTATCTAACTGGGGAGACCTGTATGTCTGGAATGTTGATGCTAATTCAAATCTGCTCTGGAGGTACCATGAAACATTGTGCCCATTCTGAGTATTTATAGTCACTCAAAGCACTGGGACTATATACAAGTAACTTAATCTGAGCCCAGGGTTCTGCACCTGTGAAGTAGGGATGACAATACCCAGCCCATGGAATGTCAAAGGAGTGGATAGAAAGTAGTTGGTTAGGGCCTGGCACATAATGGGCCCTGGGGTGGGGGCAGGGGCATCCTACTTGGACCGGTTCAGTACCCTGAGAGCTCAAGCTTTCAGTCCAGACTCTGAGCCTTCTCTCTGTGTGCTGAGCAAGTCTCTGTGAGGGCCAGTGGTCCAGGCCAGGTCTGTGTGCTGGAGATGGGGATTAGGGAACAATGAAGCTTCAGTAGAAGTGGGTCATCAAAAGGCAGGCCTTGGTGCATGGAGGGATCCAAAGAGGTTCATTTGGTGGTAGTATTGCAGTCCTATGTCTCAGACCTCTTCCAGGTTGCAGGTAGGAGGCCTCCAGTTGTTAGCGGAAGAGTCAACACCCAGAGCCTCTCTTCAAACCTATATTTAGGACCGTCTAAGGCAAATGATGAAGTAAGCAATGGTTTCCCCAAGGCACCCGCTTCCTCTTTCTACACCCCATTCTACTCTTTCCGCACCCTTTCCTAGCCAGCGAGTAAGACAAGGATCTGAAAAATGAATTCGAAGACAAGAGGGTAGCAGATATGAGCCAAATCCAGCTTGCCACCTGCTGCCATACAGCCTATGAACTACAAGTGGTTTTTTTTTTTTAAAGATTTCATTTATTTATTTGACAGAGAGAGAGATTACAAGTAGGCAGAGAGGTGGGTGGAGAGAGAGAGGGAAGCAGGCTCCCTGCTGAGCAGAGAGCCCAATGTGGGACTCCATCCCAGGACCCTGAGATCATGACCCAAGCCGAAGGCAGAGGCTTAACCCACTGAGCCACCCAGGCACCCCTACAAGTGCTTTTTAGCACTTTTTAGTAAATGGTTGTGGGGAGAAAATCAAAAGAAGAATATTTTATGACAAGTGAAAAATACATGAAATTCAAATTTTACTGGAACTTAAATAAAGTTTCCATATTGCCTGTGTCTGCTTTCAGCAGAGTTGAGGAGTTGTGAAAGGGACCTGAAGACCCCCCAGAGTCTAAAATATTTATTCTCTGACCTGTTAAGAAAAAGTTTGCTGGGGCTCCTGGGTGGCTCAGTGGGTTAAAGCCTCTGCCTCCAGCTCAGGTCATGATCCCAGGGTCCTAGGATTGAGCCCCACATCGGGCTCTCTGCTCTGCAAGGAGCCTGCTTCTTCCTTTCTCTCTCTGCCAGGCTCTCTGGCTACTTGTGATCTCTGTCTGTCATATAAATAAATAAAATCTTTAAGAAAAAAGAAAAAGTTTGCTGATGCCCTTCTCTAAAATGGTAAAATGGCAAGAGGTTTATGTGTCACATGGCCAGCGGGATTTGCTTTCAGAGGTAGGGGCAGACCAGTGGCATTCAGGCATTGTGACAGGCCTACAGAAGAGACACAGGGTGGGAAGCTGTCCTGAGGTCCTTCCAGTTACAGTAGATGGACTGACGGGAGCTAAATGTCTCATCCTACAGGTGGAATTGCTTCTGATCACACAGGGATGGGGGGGCATGAAAATGGTGAGGTTCGGGCCTCTGACTCCTTCCAGCAGAATGAAATGGACTAATGACCTCTGAGGAGCCTAGACACCTCCCTGCAGGCTGGTAGCAGTGATTTGACCTGAGTCCCTTAATGTTCCTGGAGTCCTGCAGAGCCTCCCCAGGATGGCCCTGAGCAGCACATTGACCGCTCGCCTCTCTCTCTCTCTCTCTCTCTCTCTCTTTTTCTCGTTTCCACAGAATTTGCCTTCTGTCAGGTGGATGCTTCAATTGCACTGACTCTGGCCCTGGCTGTGCTGTGTGACATGCTCCAGCAGTGGGATCAGCTGGCCCCTGGACTCCCAGTCCTGCTTGGATGGCTATTGGGAGAGGGTGATGATTCTGCGTTCCATGTGGAAAGCACCCATCAGGTAACCCCAGGGTCTCAGGGCCATGGCGGTGGGATCAGAGCGGTGGCCCAAATCCACTAGATCAGCGTGGCAGGCTTGCTGCAGCTTCCAGTGGCTGCTGAAAGTGTGCTTCTGAGTGCTCACATACAGATCAATAACCAATTAGGAAAGTCTCCAAATGACCACAGCAGCTGGCTAGATGCTACTGGGGGAGAGGGGATAGCTCTTATGCTTACTTTTGAGGTTCCAGTGGTAAGTCTTGAGATCACAAGGGGAAAGGACTTTGAAAGAGCCTCCTGGGTTTCTGAAGCCCATGGGCAGACCCCACTGCCTTCACTATCCGACGGCCTAGCTAAAGCCAATAGCCTTGGCTGTTCCACACCCAGGACACCCCTTGATTGCCTGGCCCTGGTGGCCAAGGGAGCTGTCATCCTGAACTCCGCAGGAAGGTGGTGATCAGGAAGACCGTTCTCGGCAGTCTACCATCCCAGGGCCCTGCACAGACAGTGGACTGAAACACAACCCCAGTCTTCATGGGAAAAAGGCTGTTTACTTAGCCTGGATCCTCAGCCTGAGAGATAGGCTTCCGGTTTCCCGCACATCTAGAGGCACAGGAGGTGTTCCTAGGAAACATAAGCAGAAGGTGACATCCTTGCATGCTCCCCTTGGCCTTGCTACGGCTCCATGAGACCTCTCCCCAAAAACCTAATACATTGATCCGGAGCCCCAATTTTTGCAACAGTTGCCCAAGAGACACCTTAAGATCTCCTGGTCTGGAGGCCAGGAAGGATTACAATTGCCATCCCACAGTATTATATATATTTTAAAAGCTGCTGCCAAAGGATCTGGCTTCCAATCAGCCTGAAAGCAGGTGCTAAATGAGATTCCTCCCCTTGGGACACAGACAGGTCTTGGCACATCCTCAACAATGGAGCCATATTAAGAATAAATCAGGCTGTTCAGACAATCAGAAGGGTTCAAGAGACAACCAAGAGCTAGGGCAAAGTTGAAGGAGAAGTTTCATCACCCATTAGGCCAAGAGACCAAGAGAGGTGGCTTCTTTGCCTAATACACAAAGCAAACACAGAGTCAAGCAAAATGAGGAAACAGAAATATGTTCCAGAAAAAGACCTTAATGGTAATGGAGGTAAGGAATCTATCTGATAAAGAATTCAAAGTAGTGTCCATAAAGAAGCTCACTGGGGCTCCTGGGTGACTCAGTCAGTTAAGTGTCTGCCTTCAGCTCAGGTCATGCTCTCAGGGTACTGGGATCAAGCCCCACATCGGGCTCTCTGCTCAGCGTGGAGTCTGCTTCTTCCTCTCACTCTCCCTTTGTACTCTCCCTCTCTCTCAAATAAATAAATAAAATCTTTAAAAAAAAAAAAGTTCACTGAACTTGGGAAAAGAAAGGATGGACACAGTGAGAACTGCAACAAGGAGGAAATATACATAAATACCAAATAGAAGGCACAGAGCCAAAAAATACAATAACTGACCTAAGAAACATTAGAAGGGCTCAATAGCAGACTGGATGAAACAGAAGAATGGCTCAGTGAGCTGGAAGACAAAGCAATGGAGCTCATCCAGACAGAGCAGCAAAAAGGAAAGCAAATTTTATAAAGAAGTTAGGGGTGCCTGGGTGGCTTGGGTTGAAGTCTCTGCCTTCGGCTCAGGTCATGATCCCAGGGTCCTAGGATTGAGCCCCGCATCAGGCTCTCTGCTCAGCAGGGAGCCTGCTTCCCTTCCTCTCTCTCTGCCTGCCTCTCTGCCTACTTGTGATCTCTGTCTGTCAAATAAATAAATAAAATCTTTTAAAAATAAATAAATAAAAATAAAAAGAAGTTAGCTTAAGAGAGCTATTGGGACAGCATCAGGTGGAATGACATTCACACCATAGGGGTCCCAGGAGGAGAAGAGAGAAAGGGGCAGAAAACTAAATTGAAGAAACAATGGCTGAAAACTTCCCTAGCCTGGAAAAGGAAACAAATCCAGGCCCGGGGAAGCCCAAAGAATTCCAAAGAAGATGAACCTAAAGAGATCCACACCAAGACACATCATAGTTAAAATGTCAGAAGTTAAAGAGAGAATCTTAAAAGTGGCAAGAGAAAAACAAATTATTATGTACAGGGGAATCCCTGTATGGCTATGGGCAGGTTTCTGAGCAATTATTTTGCAGGCCAGAAGGGAGTGGCACGACTTACTCAAAACCTTCCAAACAAGAATACTGTACCTGGCAAGGTTATCATTCAGAAAGGAAGGAAAAATAAAAAGTTTCCCAGACAAGCAAAAACTAAAGGAGCTCGTCACCACTAACCTGGGCTTAGAAATGTTCAAGGACTCATTTAAGTTGAAAAAAAAATGGCACAAATGAAGATGGGATAAGAGGAACCCTGACTGCAGCCCCATCCAACACCTGTGACCAATAGGAGGTAGCTATGATAGAAGGGTGGTCACCCTTCTTCCCTAAAAGCAGTTAGGGTTACTTCTTCAAAGGGAGAATGATGAAGGACAGCTGGAAAGCAGGCAGACAGGGACAACCCCCACCCCACCCCCAGCCCTAAGAGGAAAGCACCCTTAAAAGGATTTTATACTACCCTGGAAGGAGCCCTCCACCATTTGCATATGATAAGACAGGTGACAAAAATCTGACTAGATGACAAGCAGGAGGGTTAATTGGATTAAAACATACTAGCATGTTAGCATACTAACAATCCCATAAAAACCCCTAGACTTAGAAACTCCAGTGGCAACCCTCTTAGGTCCCCTTCTTCCTTGGGAGCTTTGTAACTATCACTTTGCCATTGGCCAATAAACCTTGCTTTGCTGCCCACCAAAAAAAAAAAAAAAAAGAAAAGAAAGAAAGAAAGAAAGAAAAGAAATGTTACTAAATAATAACAAGAAAACATATGAAAGTAAAAATCCCACTGGAAAAGGTAAATGTATAATAAAGGTAGTAGATAAATCACTTACAAAGCTACTTTGAAGGTTAAAAAGAAAAAATTTAGTAAAATGTACTAAAACTAAATAATTAAGGGAAGTGTGAAAAGATGTAAAATGTGACATCAAAAACAAAAAATAGAGGGGGCACCTGGGTGGCTCAGTGGGTTAAGCCTCTGCCTTTGGCTCGGGTCATGATCTCAGGGTTCTGGGATCGAGCTCCACATCAGGCTTTCTGCTCAGCAGGGAGCCTGCTGTCCCCCCTCTCTCTGCCTCTCTGCCTACTTGTGGTCTCTGTCTGTCAAATAAATAGATAAAATCTTTGAGGAGAAATTAATTTTAAAAAAATGGAGTAATGGGCGCCTGGGTGGCTCAGTGGGTTAAGCCGCTGCCTTCGGCTCAGGTCCTGATCTCAGGGTCCTGGGATCGAGTCCCGCATCGGGCTCTCTGCTCAGCAGGGAGCCTGCTTCCTCCTCTCTCTCTGCCTTCCTCTCTGCCTACTTGTGATCTCTCTCTGTCGAATAAATAAATAAAATCTTTAAAAAAAAAAAATGGAGTAATAATTTGTATTCTGGGATATGTTCAAATTGAAGATGCTATCAATTAAAATAGACTGTTATATATATAGGATAACATGTGAACCTTATAATAAACACAAAGCAAAAACTTACTATAAACACAGAAAATGAGAAAGGAATCTAAACACTGAAAAAGTCATCAAATCACAAGAGAAGAAGAAAGGAACATGCAGGCCCTACAAAATAGCCAGCAAATAGTTAACAAAATGGCAATAAGCAGATACCTATCAATAATTACTTTAAATGTAAATGGACTAATTCTCCAATCAAAAGACATAGAGTGGAGGTACCTGGGTGGCTCAGTGAGTTAAGCATCTGCCTTCAGCTCAGGTCATGATCCCAGGGTCCTGAGATCGAGCCCTGCATTGGGCTCTCTGCTCAGCAGGGAGCCTGCTTAACCCTCTCTCTCTGCCTGCCTCTCTGCCTACTTGTGATCTCTGTCAAATAAATAAATAAAATCTTTTTTTTTTAAGTGTTTAAAAAAAAAGACATAGAGTGGCTAAATTAATTTTTAAAAAAAAGATACATTTGTATACTGCCTGCAAGAGACATCAGAAGTAAGGACACATGCAGCCCAAAAGTGAAGCAATAGAGAATTACATTCCATGCAAATGGAAACAAAAAGAAAGCTGCTATAGCTATAATCCTATCAGACAAAATAGACTTTAGAACAAAAACCGCAATAAAAGAGAAAGAGGGCCACCATATTGATAAAAGGGTCAATCCAACAAGAATATATGACATTTATGAATTTATACACCCAACATAGGAGCAAATAATAACAGACCTAAAGGGAGAAATTATGAGTAATGTAGTAATAGTAAGGGACTTTAATATCCCACTTACATGAATGGATGGGTCATCCAATCAAAATAAATAAGGGAATGTTGGCCTTACACAATACAATAGATCATATGGATTTTAATAGATATATACAGAACATCCCATCTAAAGCAGGAGAATACACATTCTTCTCAAATGTGCATGGAACATTCTCCAGGATAGAACACATGTTAGGCCACAAAACAAGTCTCAATAAATACAAGAAGAAAACTGGAAAAACTAAAAATACATGGAAATTAAGCAATATGTTCTGAACAACTGTTGGGTCATAGAAGAAATCAAAGGAGAAATTTAAACACCCAGAAACAAATGAAAACAGAAACAGAACATACCAAAATCAATGGGATGCAGAAAAAGTAGTTCTAAGATGGAAGTTCAAGTGATAATTGCCCATTATCAAGAAACAAGAAAAATCTCAACAACCTAACTTTCTACCTCAAGGAATCAGAAAAAGAAGAACAAACAAGATCCAAAATTAGGAGGAGGAAAGAAAGAATAAAGATCAGAGTGGAAATAAATGAAATAGAGACTAAAAAGAAAATAGAAAACATCAATGAAGTTAAAATCTTGTTCTTTGAAACATAAAATAGACAACACTTTAGCTAGACTGACTAAGAAAAAGAGGGCTCAAGTAAACAAAATGTGAAATGAAGAGGAGAGGTTACAACTGATACCACAGAAATACAAAGATCAGAAGAGACTACTGTGAATTGGATGTCTATGCTAAGGTTGTGTCTTGGGGCAGGTGGAAGGAGGATAGGAGGTGTATATAGGAAGACAGGGAAGCACTTCCCTCTCACTCTGTACTTCTGAAACAAACATTTCACTAAATAATACTTTCTAACACATGGTGCTGATGTTTCTGAACCTTTGTCTTATTTTTAACTGGTTGTAATCTATATTGATTTCATGACCTCTTAAAGGTTACAACTTGCGGTATAAGAACCGCTCTCCCGTAGACCTACCTACTTGGTCAGTGAATGCAGTTGATTAGCAATCAGTGTGTTTTTTGTGTGTAAAGGTTATGGAGAAACACCTTTGAAAAAAAAATATTATGATTCTAAAAACTGGTTGATAAAACTGAGGCTTTAGGGGAATTTCTTTACATTTTCTCCTCTGTTAAACTGAGCCTTAAGAGGACAGGGGCTACTCATTTATCACTGTGTTGACCAATACCTAACACAGTGCTTTGCTCATGGTGGATGCTTAATAAATGAATGAATGAATGGTTGGTGAATGTTACTAGAGTACTATTATTCAAATCCATTTTTTCTGAAATACTGGAAGGTATTTCTAAGCTATTTCTTATTTGTAATGAATTTAGAGAGAAATAAATTTGTGAAGGATTAAAAAAAAGAGAGAGAGACTACTGTGAGCAATTATATGCCAACAAACTGGATGACCAAAAAAGAATGGATAAATTTCTAAAAACTTATAATCTTCCAAGACTGATTCATAAAGAAATAGAAAATCTGAATAGACCAGTTACTGGGAGTCAATTAAAAACCTCCCAGTAGGGGCACCAGGGTGGCTCAGCGGGTTAAAGCCTCTGCCTTCGGCTCAGGTCATGATCCCAAGGCCCTGGGATCGAGCCCCACATCAGGCTCTCTGCTCAGCAGGGAGCCTGCTTCCCTCTCTTTCTCTCTGCCTGCCTCTCAGCTGACTTGTGATCTCTGTCTGTCAAATAAATAAATAAAATCTTAAAAAAAAAAACCCTCCCAATTGTCGGGGACTGCCTCCAGCCGGGAAAGTCCCCGCCATTACAAGAAGGTGCTTGGCTCACTGCTAGCAAAGTACGCTGCAAGTATACGATGAACTTTCTGGTGAAGCCTGCCTAAAGGAGGACATAGTTATTGGCTGTATCAAATTTAATCAGCATAGTAACAGGACTCTCATTGGCTCTCCCCATTGCTTGACCCCTTATTGGTCACCCTGCTGTATATAAGCTAAGGAAGTTGATTAAATAAACGGAAATGAAGCATTAACACCATACCAGGCTCATTGTCGTCCTTGCAGGCCAAGGGCGACACCCAATAAATAAAAAATAAAAGGGGGGCAAGCCACACACAATAAAAATCCAAGACCAGAAGTCTTCGCTGGTAAATTCTACAAAACATTCAAGGATTTAATAGCTACCCTTCCAAACTCTTCCAAAAAATTGAAGAGGAGGGAATGCTTCCAAATTGATTTATAAAGCTAGCACTACCCTGATACCAAAACCAGGTAAGGACACCACCAAAAAAAAAAAAAAAAAGAAAGAAAGAAAGAAAAGAAAGAATGAAAGAAAATTATAGGCCAATATCCCTGGTGAACATAGATGCAAAATCCTCAACAAGCTATTAGCAAATTGAGTTCAACAACACATTAAAAGTATCATATACCATAATTCAGTGGGATTTATTCCAGGAATGCAAAGATGATTCAACATCTACAAATCAGTCAATGTGATACACAGTATTTATTCCAGGAATGCAAGGATGGTTCAACATCTACAAATCAGTCAATGTGATATACAGTATTAACAAAATGAAAGACAATCATGATCATCACAATAGATGCAGAAAAGCATTTGACAAAATTCAACATCCATTTATGGTAAAAACAAAACCCTTAATGAAGTGAGTGTAGAAGGTACATATCTTAACATAATGAAAGCCATATATGACAACCACAATGGATAAAAGCTGAAAATACTCAGTGGATAAAAGCTGGAAGCTTTTCCTCTAAGATCAGGAACAAGACAAAGATCCCTACTCTCACCACTTTTATGCAACAGAGTCTTGAAAATGCTAGCCACAGCAATTATGCAAGAAAAAGAAATAAAAGGCATATAAATTGGAAAGGAAGAAGTAAAATTGTCACTATTTGCGGATGACATGACACTATATTTAGAAAACCCTAAAGACTCTACCAAAAAGCCTTTTAGAACTAATAAATGAATTCAGCAATAAAGTTGCAGGATAAAAAATCAATGTACAAAAATCTGGTGCATTTCTATACATAAATAACAAACTGTTAGAAAATGAAATCAAGAAAACAGTCCTAACTATAGTTGCATAAAAAATAAAAAATTAAAACCCTAGGAATATACTTAACTAAGGAGGCAAAAGACCTTATTAAACTGTGAGATACTGATGAAAGAAATTAAAGAAGACACAAATAAATGGAAAGATATTCCCTGATCTTGGATTGGAAGAATTGATATTGTTAAAATATCCATCTGTCCAAAGAAGTCTATAGATTCAATGCAAATCCTATTAAAATTCCAATGGTATTTTTCACAGAACTAGAACATTTATTCTAAAATTTATATGGAATCACCAAAGACCCCAAACAGGGGCGCCTGGAAGGCTCAGTGGGTTAAAGCCTCTGCCTTCACTCAGGTCGGGATCCCAGGGTCCTGGGATCGAGCCCCGCATCAGGCTCTCTGCTCAGAGGGGAGCCTGCTTCCCTTCCTCTCTCTCTGCCTGCCCCTCTGCCTACATGTGATCTCTGTCTGTCAAATAAATAAAATCTTAAAAAAAAAAAGAAAAAGCAAAAGAAAATACCCCAAACAGCCAAAACGGTCTTGAGAAAGAACAACAAAGTCAGAGGTATAATGTGTCTTGACTTCAAACTATACTACAAAGCTATAGTAATCTAAACAGTATGTCATTGACACAAAAACAGATATAGAGATCAGTGGAACCGAATAGAGAGCCCAGAAGTAAACCCACATATATATATGGTCAATTGATTTTTGACAAAGGAAGCAAGAATATACAATGAGGAATTGATAGTCTCTTCTATAAATGGTATTGGGAAAACTGGAAAGTTACATGCAAAAGAATAAACCTGGACCACTTTCTTACGCCATTTACAAATATTAACTCGAAATGGATTAAAGCCTTGAATGTAAGACCTGAAACTATAAAACTTCTAGAAGAAAACATAGATGGTAAGCTCCTTGACATCAGTCCTAGTGATGTTTTTGTGCATCTGACTCCAAAGGTAAGGGAAACAAAGCAAAAATAAACAAGTGGGACTAAATCAAACTAAAAAGCCTCTGTGCACTGAAGGAAACCATCAACAAAATGAAAACAGAACCTACTGAAGGGTGACTGGGTGGCTCAGTTGGTGGGCCTCTGTCTTTGGTTTGGGTCATGATCCCAGGGTCCTGGGATTGAGTCCCACATCGGGCTGCTGGCTCAGTGGGGAGGCTGCTTCTCCCTCTGTCTTTTCCCTCTGCTTCTGCTCTCTCTCTCAAATAAATAATTTAAAAAAAAGAAAAAGAAAACAACCTACCTAGTGGGAGAAGATATTTGCGTATGATTTATATGTCCAATAAGGGGTTAATATCCAAAAAATATAGAGAACTCATACAACCCAATAATACCAGAGAAATCTGATTTAAAAATGGGCAGAGGGGCGCCTGGGTGGCTCAGTGGGTTAAGCCGCTGCCTTCGGCTCAGGTCATGATCTCAGGGTCCTGGGATCGAGTCCCACATCGGGCTCTCTGCTCAGCAGGGAGCCTGCTTCCTCCTCTCTCTCTGCCTGCCTCTCTGCCTACTTGTGATCTCTCTCTGTCAAATAAATAAATAAAATCTTTAAGAAAAATAAAAATAAAAATGGGCAGAGGATCTGAATAGACATTTTCCCAAAGGAGACATACAGATGGACAACAGGCACCTGGAAAGACGCTCAACATCACTAATCATCAGGGAAATGCAAACCAAAGCCACAATGAAGTATCACCTAACACCAGTCAGAATGTCTAGTATCAAAAAGACAAGAAGTAGGTGTTGGTGAGGATATAGAGGAAGAACTCTCATGTCTTGTTGGTGGGAATGTAAATCTGTGCAGCCACTATGGAAAACAGTATGAAGGTTCCTCATAAAATTAAAAATAGAACAGGAGATCTAGCAATTTCATAGCCTGGGCTCTATCCAAAGAAAAAGGAAACACTGATTTGAAAAGATACATGCACCACTGTGTTCACAGCAGCTTTATTTCCAGTAGCCAAGACATGGAATCAATTTAACATGTCCTTCAATGGATGAGTACATAAAGGTGTGTGTGTGTGTGTACACATGCATGCATTGTGTGTATATTATGTGTGTGTTATCTATGTACAGGAATACTACTCAGCCATGAAGAAGAATGGACTGTTACCATTTGAGACAACACAAATAGAACTCAACGGTATAATACTAAGAGAAATAAGTCAGAGAAAGACAAATAGCACCTGATTTCACTTAATATATGGAATCTAAAAAACAAACAAGCAAAATTAAACCTAATCCAGACTCACAGAGAACAGTTTAGTGGTTTCTGGAGGAGAGGGGGTGGTTAAGGTCATGTGAAATGGGTAAGGGATATCAAGAAGAACAGACTCCCAGTTATAAGATGAATAAGTCATGGGGACGAATGTATAGCATGTGGACTATATGCAATACGGTTATATTAACTTCGTAAGGCGACAGATGGTAACTAAGTGTAGTGATCATTTCACAATGGATACAAATGTTGTACACCTGAGACTAGTATAATATTGTATATCAGTGATACCTCAATAGAAAAGAAAAAGAAAGAGGCCCCTTGGAAGTTGACGGTTTAATTATGGAGAATGCTTATTAGTCTGCACTGGAAGGGCTACAGGCTCCCCATGGTTAAGTCGGAAGGTGAAACATTCCCAGAGAATCAGGATCCTACCAGGGTATTTGCTGCTTACAGTCAACAGACAGGAAAACTGAGGACCAAGACTAGCAGCAGAAGCATCTCGTCAACTGAAATTTGTTTCCATCCACCAGTGTCTGACTCAGCTGGTTCTCTCTGACATACCCAGCAAGCCAAGAGTTCAAAAAGCAGCCTGTTTATGGGAAATTTGGAGACAAGATAAATTGTCTGTGATAAAATAACCTTGAAAACTCCTGGCATTATAGCAGTTTGGTTTCGTACTCAGCAGGGTCTCGCGTTTGGTAATTCTTTTTTGCTCTTTGCTCTGCCACTGAGATTTCTCTTCCTTCCCGCCCCCACCCTCTGGTTTCTAGATGCACCTTTGGGTCCAGGGGCCACACCCATGTTGAGGTTCCCTTTTCAGCAGCAGGCACCCAGAAATCTTGGCTCAGAACCGCAGACACATCTTTATCAAAGGTCATGTTAAGTCTGGGGAAGAAAATCCCTCCCCAGTAGAGAAGTACAGCAAATAAAAATAGAAGGTGACCTTCCAGACTGCCAGTGGCAAGTGTATGTGGGTGCTGACAGGTGAGAGTGGGCCCTCCCCAGAGAGGGGGAGGGGACACCCCTCCTCCATATCCAGCAGGACTCTGGTCTGGATGGGAGCTTTTCGACATTCCCTGCAATGTTGACCCTGAGCTTTGTCATTTGATTTAGGTGGAAGACTACCTGTTTGAAAAAGCAGAGGTCAACTTTTGGGCTGAGACCCTAATCTTCGTGAAATACCTCTCTGAGCACCTCTTCCGGCTCCTCTCCAAGTCCAGCTGCCATCCCCTCAGCCCTGAAAGCTTCCAGCATCTTCGTAGGACAGCGTCAGAGCAGGGCCACCTCCTCTCCCGGCTCTTCAGAGAGCTGCCACCAGCTGCTCAATTTTTGAAGACAGTGGAATTCACGAGACTGCGCATTCAGGAGGAAAGGACTTTGGCTTGCCTGAGGCTTCTGGCTCTTGTGGAAGGAAAGGGAAGGGAAGACAGCCCCATTCTCGGTGCTTCTGACTCTCCTGCAGAAGCAAATCAGTTCACTCTCGCAAGAACAGAAACGGCTTGTTGAAGAAAGAAGACTTGGGGGTGGGCTAAGGGTGGACGGTTTCCCCACTGCATCTGCAGGGAACACGTTGAACATCAATGCAAATATTTCCTTCCCTTGGTGAAGCTAGTCTTCTGTCCCTTCCTACAGAGGAATTTTTCTTCAGTTCCCCCATTCAGGGCAGCCCAGTTTATGGCAGCTACTGTAGGAAGTGAGGCTACCACATTGAATATTGACTCTGTTCCCAGGTGCAGGCCACCTGCAGACCTGAATTCACTTTTGTCTTCTTCCATGACCTCTAACGTCCAGGCATAGCCAGCCGGCATTTTCTGTTAACTGTACAAAACTGGTTTGTAACTCGTGATTTTTCTTTCCTTTTTTCCATTGGATAGAAGAGCCGGATTCGTTGGCAAACAGCTTATGTGTCAGAATTCCAAATTTTATTCTATTTTAGCTAAGGCAGAAGTAGGTTCCAAATGTTGGATACGGGGAGAATTCTAGATCAACTGCAAAGAAATAGTTTTGTTTTTGCTATTTACATGTGCGAGTCCTGCAGTGACCTGCACATGCCGTTTGAATTATTAAAAGAGCTCCTACCTACCAAAAGTGTTTAAACTAATGCCAGGAAACCTGATTTTGCCACCCACTAAAAGCACAGACCCTTGGCTGTCAGAAGGAAGCCCAGAGAAGGTAAAACCAGAATAAATGATTTATTCACTTCCTACACTGTTCACTGTCATTTTCTCAGTGGCAATAATAAGATTCTCATTTAAGATGTCAGAAAACACATTTATCCACTTCAGTGTTTGAATCTAGACCTACCTTAACGGGTTTTCTGCCTTAGGGAAGACCCGCGCAGCCCTCTTCCTCTGATACCCAGCAGGTGTCGCTCTTGCACACATTTTGCTACTAGTCCAGCCTTTCCATGGCTTGCCATTTTCTACCAATAATCTCAGAATATGCGTTGCCCACAGACGGCTGTCTTGAAATTCATAGTTTGGATTGGTCATAGGCTCATCCATATTCGTTTTTCATCCTGGTTATCCGAAAAAGCCATTTTAGTAGTAGTATGTAAAGTTGGTCTAGGTTTTAGGGTCTGTAAATATTTTTAAATACTTCTCAGATATAACAGTCACTTGGAAATACGTTAAAGGGGCAGCTTAGAGGTGAGAGGGTTTGATGTCATTTTTTCCTGCAGAAAGGCTCCTATCCAAATTTGTTTCTCTTTAAAAGTAAACCACCTTGGGGCGCCTGGGTGGCTCAGTGGGTTAAAGCCTCTGCCTTCAGCAGGTCATGGTCTTGGGGTCCTGGTCTCGAGCCCCACATCGGGCTCTCTGCTCAAGCAGGGAGGCTGCTTCCTCCTCTCTCTCTCTCTCTCTCTGCCTAATTGTGATCTCTGTCAAATAAATAAATAAATATTTTTTTAAAAAAAGTAAACCACCTAACACTAAAAACACAGCCATACTAGAAGTATAAAGGACCCATAGGGAAAAGGCAGGGAATGAATTAAACTTAGAGTCCAAAACTTTGTCCTAAAGAGAAGAGGAAATTCTCTGGGTGGTTTTGCACTATTCAGCTCAACGTGTGTTTTTTGTGATCCTGAATTAATTATCTGGTTGGGCATCTGTGTAGCCCACACATGAGGGAAAGTGGCCAGTCTAACATTTCTTTTTGTTCTGAGAAAGGCGACCTGACTGGGTGAGAAGTCAGGGAATCGTTGGCATGATGCAGTGATGACCATGGTTCAGTAACTGTGAAACTGACCCCGGCAAAGCCAAGCTCACTGGAAAAGCCCAGCATTCCTTTTTTCTCCATTTAAATGAAATAAAAGCAGTTATATAATAAGAAATACTTTCTACTAGCAGGTACTCCATACCAAAGCACATAAGCATGGTGTATTTATTACATGTTATCTCCAAGATCCTTCTACCCAGCCTGCAAAATGGGTGCTCTCATAGCTGCCGACTGGGAATTACCCCAGATTTTTATACTGGCTGGCTGTGGCCAGCCTGGGAGGACAGGAAGGATAGATATTTCTCCTGGTTTCAAATCCGAAATCTTGTTACTGACCTACAATAGTGGTGGCTAAGGAAATGGCAGTTTCACACTTGCCTGATGCATTCCCAGGGGAATCTTAGAGTACTGTTATGGGGGCAGGGGGAGCTACCCTGGAACTCCTGTGTTTGGGGTCATTTCAACAAAGAACAAAACAGAACAGTTGGGGGTCTTGGGCTGTGAGTGTCAGCCACCCGTTGCCCAGAGCTGCCTGGGGACCAGTGTAGCACTGGGTGCAGCCATCCCCAGAGAGAAGGTGTCACCTCTTCTGTCCAAGATTCGGTGCCCCTCAGGTCTGCAGGCATGATTCGGTGATTTCCCTTCCCATCCAGCCACAACCCCTTTTTATGCTTTGTCAACTTGTTTTAATAAATAATAGGGGTTATACTTACTCATCTTTTATACACCTTAACAGATAACTCCTGTGCGCCTTGACAAAGGGGAGAGGTGATTAAAGCAGGAATTATCTTAGTTTTACAAGGAAACAAGTACCAAAGAGATTATGTGATTTGCCCAGGATCACAGGGCTTGGAAGGGGCAGGGCTTGAACTCGAGCCCTGTGTTTTAGATCTTAGAGGCCTTGCAGCCCTAGGGGGGGGTGGGGTGGGGTGGGGGGGTGGCTCAAGCTCTCCTGGTGGGTGGTGGGAGTTTCAGCAAGGGGAACTGCGTGCAAACTGAGCTCTGAAGGGTCAGTTTCATGAGTGACAGGCCTGGCTCCTTTCCTTCCAGGTTAACGTGTGGAAATGACCACGAGGAAACAAGAAATAAGATCAATTTTGGAAAGGCGCGTAGGTTGCTTCCTTCCCTAGAGGGAACTGAGCCTTCCAACTTACACCCAATTGCTACTGAGGCTGCCAGGTGTGCGAAATCACGTCCGCTCCAGCTTTTTGGCAGCGTGTTTAAATGCGGAGTGATAAAATGCCCTGGACCAGCCCCCCAGATCTCTCCGAAAGGGGGTGTCAGCCGCTTTAGCCTAACTGGGCGCTAGGGGGGGGGGGGTGTCTGCCCCACACCCAGAGGGTGCCTGTTAGCGAAGACTTTCCTAGCGCAGACTTTTTGGGGTGTGGGACTGGTGAGAGGAGTAAAGTGGGGCGAGCCCACCCCGAGCGTCCTCTGTGCCCAGACCTGCCTGGCCGCTGGCCTGCCTCAGCCACAGCCTGCGGCGCACAACGAACTAAGGCAGGGCGCGGCGCCCCTAACGGACTGGGAGAGAAGGGACCTGGATGGCGCGCCGGGCCAAGGTGGGCGGGCAGCCTCAGCCGGCAGCTGCACCCCATCCCCCGGGAGGGCTGGGGAAGGCCGGGCCGCCGAGCGGACGAACGGGGTGGCGGGAAGTCGCCTCCATGCTTGCGCAGCTCTCCCGGCCTTTCCTCCCGTCCTCCCAGCCGGCTCCCCCGCCCCGGACGCTCCGCGCCATTCCGCGCCTTTGGCCCTAGCTCAAGGTCTTGTGATGTGACTAGCAAAGCCAGCGCCTTGTCCTCAGACACTCAGCCCAGCTCGGCAGGCCCCGGCGCTGAATCCCTGTTTACTGCAGCCTGGGCGGAGAGGGGGGCGGAGAAACGGGCCCAGGCTCCTCCGGGTGAGACTGCCGCGGCAGCCGCCCGCGTGGCCACTCCCGCCCCCACCCCCACCGCGTCTCCACGTGCAGTCGGGACGGAGCCACCACCCACCGGACGCAGGCCTTGAGCCCCCGCTACCCACCCGCCCGCCAGAGCACTCTTTGCGAGCCAGCCGGCTGCGCGGATGGTTGCAATATTCTCGCATTTTGCAATTCCCGCGCCCAGTCTAGAACCGAGAGTGAGAGATTAAAGCTCCGCAATTTCGCCTAGCAGGATCGGGCGGGGAGAGACACGTCCAGGGCTGCAGAATCCTGGCCACGTTCAATGTGCAGGGGATTTCCAACAGTGCAGCCCCAGAGAAGGGGAGCCTTATCTTCCCGCCGCCACCCAGCAGCACCCATCGAGGACCAGCTCTCCACGCCGCCGCAGGCGCTCCAGCAGCCTGCCCCGTCCAGAGGCCTCCCGCCCCCTCCTCCGGAGGAAAAAAAATTGGCGGCGGCCAATGGGAGGCCACGAAGGAGCTTGACGTCCGCGAGCCGGCGGGCGGCGTTGCCTGGAGACCCCGGCGGGGTCAGCGTTCTGTCCCCTCCCCCGACACGCCCTCGCGGCCGCTGCCGCGCTCGCCCGCCCTATATAGGGCGCGCGCTCGCAGGCCGCCGAGTTCCAGCAGTCTGCGAGCTGTCGCCGGCTCCGCGCAAGGGGGGGGGGGGGGGGGCCGGGGGCCCCCCGGGGGGGGGGGGGGGGGGCGGGCCGGGCACCCCCGGGACGCGGAGGAGCACTGTTTGCTTCTCTGTCGTCTTTCCCCCCACTCCGCACTCCCGGGCGCCCTCAAGCCAGGCCGCACTGCTTCCCTTTTCCTCTTGTCTCGTCCCCCGGCAAACTTTCGGTCCCTCCCCCGCCGGTCACCCGTTATTCGTCGTGGCTCGAGCCCGGCCTTGCTTCCCCGAGGGCTCCTCCGGACCTCCCTGCCTGCAACTCCGACCATTTCAGGATCCAGAAACATGTCGACCACACTTCTGTCCGCCTTCTACGATATCGACTTCTTGTGCAAGGTACGCGCGGGAGCAAGGAGGGAGGAAGGCGGGCAGGCAGGAAGCCCCTCGAGTTTTCAGACTTTGCCTCTGCCTTCCGCCTTTGGGGCACCCTTCCCCACCTTGACTTTGGGGTCGGGAAAAGTCCTGGAGTTCGCAGTGGTGTGTGCTCGTGCCTTGTGGGCGGGGAGAAGGGGAGCAGGGAGGGAGGGCGGGCAGGAGGGAGTCGCTGTCGCTGTTTAGTTTCTCCGGCGCCGACCGCGGCCACGCTGCCCGGGGCTTCCCGGACCGGCTTTGCACCGCCCAAGCTGGCGGCCCACGGGCTGAGGATCACATGTCGAAACCGAGCGCGGCCTGGGGTGGGAGTCGGCTCCTCCCAACGCGAACTTGATTCTTTTCGCGCGTGTACGGGTGGAGGGTGGGGGCCGGATCGAAATCTGCAGAAAGGAAGAAGAATCAGAAGGCTGAAGTTCTGCAGCTCGCCCCAACTCTTCCTTTACATATTTCATCCCGTCCTCGCCCCCCTCCTTTTGGCAGACGGAGAAATCCTTGGCCAACCTCAATCTGAACATGCTGGACAAGAAGGCGGTGGGGACGCCCGTGGCCAACGCCCCTAGCTCGGGCTTCACGCCGGGCTTTCTCCGACGGCACTCGGCCAGCAACCTGCACGCGCTCGCCCACCCCGCGCCCAGCCCGGGCAGCTGCTCGCCTAAGTTCCCGGGCGCGGCTAACAGCAGCAGCTGTGGCAGCGGGGCGGCGGGCGGCCCGACCTCCTACGGCACCCTCAAGGAGCCGTCAGGGGGCGGAGGGACGGCCCTGCTGAACAAGGAGAACAAATTTCGGGACCGCTCGTTCAGCGAGAACGGCGAGCGCAGCCAGCACCTCTTGCACCTGCAGCAGCAGCAGCAGCAGAAGGGGGGCGGCGGCTCCCAGATCAACTCCACGCGCTACAAGACTGAGCTGTGCCGGCCCTTCGAGGAGAGTGGCACGTGCAAGTATGGCGAGAAGTGCCAGTTTGCGCACGGCTTCCACGAGCTACGCAGCCTGACCCGGCACCCCAAGTACAAGACCGAGCTGTGCCGCACCTTCCACACCATCGGCTTCTGCCCCTACGGGCCACGCTGCCACTTCATCCATAACGCAGACGAGCGGAGGCCCGCGCCGTCTGGGGGCGCCTCTGGGGACCTGCGCGCCTTCAGCGCTCGGGACGCGCTGCACCTGGGCTTCCCCCGGGAGCCGCGGCCCAAGCTGCATCACAGCCTCAGCTTCTCGGGCTTCCCGTCGGGCCACCACCAGCCCCCGGGGGGCCTCGAGTCGCCGCTGCTGCTCGACAGCCCCACGTCGCGCACGCCGCCGCCGCCACCCTCTTGCTCCTCGGCCTCGTCCTGCTCCTCTTCCGCTTCGTCCTGCTCGTCCGCCTCCACAGCCTCCACGCCCTCTGGCGCTCCGACGTGCTGTGCCTCGGCTGCGGCTGCGGCCGCGGCGGCGCTGCTGTACGGCACAGGGGGCGCCGAGGACCTGCTGGCGCCCGGCGCCCCGTGCTCTGCCTGCTCGTCTGCCTCGTGCGCCAACAACGCCTTTGCGTTCGGCCCGGAGCTGAGCAGCCTAATCACGCCGCTTGCCATCCAGACCCACAACTTCGCCGCCGTGGCCGCCGCCTACTATCGCAGCCAGCAGCAGCAGCAGCAACAGGGCCTGACGCCCCCCGCGCAGCCCCCGGCGCCGCCCAGCGCGCCCCTCCCTGCCAGTGCCACCGCGCCGCCCTCGCCACCCTTCAATTTCCAGCTGCCGCGCCGCCTGTCCGATTCGCCGGTCTTCGACGCGCCCCCTAGCACCCCGGACTCGCTGTCGGACCGTGACAGCTACTTGAGCGGCTCATTGAGCTCGGGCAGTCTCAGCGGCTCGGAGTCCCCCAGCCTCGACCCTGGCCGCCGCCTGCCCATCTTCAGCCGCCTCTCCATCTCTGACGATTGAGGCAAGAGGGCGCCAGCGAGGAGGAGGAAGGGGGAAGGCTGTTCTGGGGGTTGGAGGGCGCCCCTGCCACCTGGAGCCCTGTTAAGAGCAGGGAGGGGCGCGGGAGCTCTGGGGGCTGACAGTCCATGAGCAGAGACTGCGGGCCGCACCGAGCACTTGGACTCGAACTTGTGTGCCGGGAGGGACCCCACCCTCCCCTTTCGGTTTCCTCTTTTTGTTTCTTGTTTTTATTATTTTTATTATTATTATGAAGTTTCATTCTTGTTGAGCAAAAAAAAAAGCCAACGAACTTTTGTATTTGATGAACAAAATACTCACAACAGGGCAGTTGTGATGCGAACAGAACAAAAAACCAAACACTTAAAACTTTTTTAGGTCTCCTAGGAGTTTGGGACTTTAGGGGAAAAAAAAAAATCAACCCAACACCAGCAGCTACCAACCACCATTCCGCATCTTCACTTGAAAAGCATTAGTTACAGTCCAGATGTGGGAACTCTTATGTGAACATGAGAGAAGTTCTTAATTGTCGTTTGTCTTCAGACCAGTGTAAACAAACAGCCAGCCACCACCTTGCTAAACCTCTAAGCTTCTGGAATCCAATATTCTACCAGGAATATGCCTTGACTGTAGTCCTCCGCTCCATAGGTTTTTGTTTGACACAAAGTTCTTTATGTCTGGAAAAAAAAACAAACGTGCATTCCAAAGTTTCCTACTGGTTACTGGTTTTGTTGCCACCACTTAGTGGATGTTTAATTTTAAAACCATTTTGTCTGCTCTTTCTGGAAGCCTTGGGCAGAGCTTAGTTCCTAATCGTTTGGGGGAATAACTGCTGAATTTTTAGCTGTTTTGAGTTGATTTCGCACCACTGCACCACAACTCAATATGAAAAAACTATTTAACTTATTTATTATCTTGTGAAAAGTATACATTGAAATTTTTGTTCATACTGTATTTATCAAGTATGATGAAAAGCAATAGATATATATTCTTTTATTATGTTAAATTATAATTGCCATTATTAATCGGCAAAATGTGGAGTGTATGTTCTTTTCACAGTAATATATGCCTTTTGTAACTTCACTTGGTTATTTTATTGTAAATGAGTAAAAAAAATCTTAATTTAAGAGATTGTATGTAATATTTATTTCATTAATTTCTTTCCTTGTTTACGTAAATTTTGAAAGATTGCATGATTTCTTTATAGAAATCTGTCCTGATGCTGTGGAAGTAGTTTGAGGAATATCTTATGAGTTTTCTTAGAATGTATAATGGTTGTAGCCCATCCAACTTTTAAAGAAAGAAAAGTTGACCACATACTTTGCAAGCAGGCTTAAATGTGGCATGCTTTTTGTCATTCCAGCTTTTTAAATTAGCAAGAAGAAAAATTTTGTTTTTGTTTATCCCACCAATTCTACTGTGACATACTCTGCGTTTAAAGACATGTAGCAATAATGGGGTGGGGGGGGTTAGTCTCACAGTGCCTTTGGAAAGGGCCAGAACTTGCCTTAAATCTTCCTCAACCAAATAAGTATTTTTCTATCAGTGCTTGAGAGCATTTGAATGTAGGATGGGTTCAACTGCACAAAAGGAGAAAATATTTACCACTTGCTTACATAAGATCTAAAGTGAAAAGGCCACCTCTTAGTGCTAAGAACGGTATGTAGTACATGAATATGCCTTGTTTTTTCATTACAGAAAATTCCAAAAGTTTTACTTTTTTTTTTTTTTTTTTTTTTGCGTGTGTAGAAAGGCAGGAATGCTTTCCTGGACAGCGGATGAATGAGCAGTAGCTTTAGTTTGTATGTAGGTACAGTTGGAGCACTATGTATGTATGTACTCGGGACTACTTTGACAGAAGTAGGTTTTTGAATGTAACAAGATAAGTCAACTTGAGTTGTAATATATTTTGGGGAATCAGTTCACTACAAATTGTGACTGTAAACATTGTACTGTAAATGTTTTGTAGTTTTCCCCCAATAAAATTTTTGGGAAAAAACAAATATGTAAGATCAATTTCTCTTGGGCGCCTGGGTGGCTCAGTGGGTTAAGCCGCTGCCTTTGGCTCAGGTCATGATCTCAGGGTCCAGGGATCGAGTCCCACATCGGGCTCTCTGCTCAGCAGGGAGCTTCCTCCTCTCTCTCTCTCTCTCTCTCTCTCTCTGCCTGCGTCTCTGCCTACTTGTGATCTCTCTCTGTCAAATAAATAAATAAAATCTTTAAAAAAAATAAAAAAAGATCAATTTCTCTTTACTTTTTTTTTTTTTTTTAAACATCAAGTGTTTTCACTCCTTGTCACTTGGTCAGGCAACGCCGAGCCCTCAGAGGGGTGGGGGGCGGTGGGGCTAAGATCTGGGGAGCTGGCAAAGTTAGGGTTCAGAAGGGCCTGCCCCTATGTATTTTAGTGCAAGTTCTTTAGCCGAAAGTAATTATTTGTACTGTCAAGGGCATTAGTTAGCTGTTCCCCTTGGTAATAAGATGCATCCCCCTGTTGGCTGACCGGCTGGTGGCAGGCCCTGGCTGAAGCCCTGGAGGGGTGTGGCCCGCCTGTGAGTCACCAAGTGGGTCACGTGTTTGCAGTGGCAGCTGAAGTTCCCTTTTTTTTTTCCCTGTTGGGACGCCGGGGAACGGTCCGGCTAGGGGTGGGGAAAGCAGGAGGGTATCGCCAGCCCCAGGCCTGCAGGCCTCTAGAATGCTCCACTGCAAAAGAGGCCCAGCCTTTTTCGGGCTGGAAAAGGAAGAGTTTGGCCTGGACTTCGGGAAGCCTGGTTCTGTGTCCTTGTCTGGAGAGGAAGGAAAAGGGAGGAAGATGAAACAGGTCAAGCTTACATCTGGGCTATCTGGGTAATGTTTGTTTATGCGGACAGCTTCCTCTGGGAGTGAGCGCACTAGGTATTTATGCAGGAGGATTAGTGTCTGCTTCGGGCGACTGTTAAGTGGCCAGAAAGTAAATGCAACCCAGGCCTCCAGAAGAAGGAAGAAAAAAAGAAACAGCACCAATTTGTCTGCCGGTTGGCACAAATGAACAAAACCTTGGTATGGTTTGGGGTTTTTGTTTTTGCTTTTTTTTCCTACCATCACTTTCAAGACTTCAAAATCAGGTTCATAAATCAACTCATGTTTTTCCCTTCTCCCATGCTCCCCCCACAACCCCCAGTTCAGACACTTTTTTCCAAAGTAGGTAAAAGATTTAGCAATAGTTTGTTTTCTTATCTACAACAGCTGGGCCCTATCAACCACTGCTTGCTCCTCACTGCGGGGTCTCCTGCGTCTCCCAGCTGAGTCGTGCGGTTGGGGGGTTGGGGTGGGGTCTGGAGCCTGCGGGGCCTCGGGCCTCGGGCAGCTGTTTCGCGTTAGCGATGATTGCGCTGGTGTTAACTGGAGCGTTTTGGTGCTTGGCTGCCGAAGGCGATGGGGAACAGTTTCAAAGTTCTCCCAGATGCCGGGCCCCTGGCTAAAGGCCTGGGCCGTGGGGGGAGGGGAAGCCTGGAGCCCAGGAGGGCTTCCAGGGCCTCTCCACCATAAAGAATGTGCAGTGGGGAGGAAAAGTCTGAAATGCAGTGCTATTTAGGCCAAGCTGCATTTCAAAGGCCTTGTTTCCACCTCATTCCAAAACTTATTTTTCTAAACAAGTACTTTTGATCAGCTGGAATGTCAGACTTGTTGGGGTAAGCCACATTCATTTTTTAAAAATTGGTTTGTTTGAAAGCCCAAGTGCTAGGATCTGATGTTTTGTGTTTGAGACCCAGTGGAGCATGGCAAGCTGGGGGGGGTGGGGGGATCATTCAGAAATTTCCTCTTGCTGCAGATCAATGGAGGGTATGGAGGGTATATATAGGTCATTGTCTTTCTGCAGCAGCTGGAATGAGCAGCACACAAAACTCTTCTGCTATTGCTTGATCACCCTTAGGAAAGTCTTGTAAGGGAAGGAGACTAGAAGTAAAAATTGCAAGCAAGTAAGGACAAGCCGGGATTCCTGTCACGGGCTGGGGAGCAGAACTGAAGCTTACTGGGTCCAAGTCTGTGTCACACTCAAGATAAAATTCTTTCGCAGCCAGTTGTGAAAATGAGCCCAGGATGGGAGGGAGTTGAACATGTCTTTTCTATTATTTTTTTTTTTTTCTTAAGACTTTGTTTATGTATTAGAGTGATGAGAGAGAGAGCACAAGCTGGCGGGGTGGGGGGAGCAGACTCCCTGCTGAGCAGGGAGCCCAATGCAGGGCTCGATCCAGGACCCTGAGATCATGACCTGAGCTGAAGGCAGATGCTTAACCCACTGAACCACCCAGGGGTCCTGAGAATGTCTTAATAGTGGGGACACCTGGTGGCTCAGTGGGTTAATCATCTGCCTTCGGCTCAGGTTATGATCCCAGGGTCCTGGGATCGAGCCCTGTGTTGGGCTCCCTGCTCAGTGGGGAATCTCCTTCTCCCTCTACACTTACCCCCTGCTCATGATCTCTCAGTCTCAGTCTCGCTGTCAGATAAATAAATTCTTTTTAAAAAAAGAATGTCTCGGGACGCCTGGGTGGCTCAGTTGGTTGGACGACTGCCTTCGGCTCAGGTCATGATCCCGGAGTCCTGGGATCGAGTCCCGCATCAGGCTCCCAGCTGCATGGGGAGTCTTCTTCTCCCTCTGACCTTCTCCTCGCTCATGCTCTCTCTCACTGTCTCTCTCTCAAATAAATAAATAAAATCTTTAAAAAAAAAAATAAAATAAAAAATAAAAAAAGAATGTCTCAGTAGTGGCTTTGCCACTGGCTGCTTGAAAACAAAGATATTTTTTCAAGCAGCCCAATTAGTATGTGCCACCTTCTAGATTATTTCAGAGAAGGAATGCATACATGGACATACTTGCTGCTCCTCACTCAGTCCAAATCTACTACTGAGTATACAAAGGGAAAAACAATAACAACACACACAGAAAGACTGAAAAAGCCAAAGCCCAGCACCCACCGGTGGGAAGAAACTGTGGGCAGCAGGGGTTGCAAGTCCCCCACCATAGCTCAGGAGCCTGGATGAAAGGTCCAGGCCTGGGAGGGCCCAGAGAAGGAAGGACAGAGAGGCACAGCTCTTGGCCCCAGGTCTGTCCCAGCAAGAGGATGCTGGGTATTAAAATCTGCTTGGGGTCCAAGAACCACCCCCCGCCCCACCTTGGGCTGGACTTGTTCAAGGAGGAAACCCTAGAGAGCATTTGAACAAGGAGAACCATCCCCGGGCACTTGCTGTCCCCCAGTTTTGCTGATGGTGACTAGCCAAGTCCTTGGCCTGGTGACTTGGGGCAGCTAAGTTAAGTGGGCCCCTGGAGGCTGAGCCACAGCCAGGGTCCCCTTCTGTCAGAAGACCGGAGCCACTGTCCATTGTTGTTACCCCATTTCATTGTTTGGTTTTTGCCATGCACACTGCGGGTTGTGCTGAGCTGTGACCATCCAGGACAGTTCCAGTTCCCTGGGGTTGGCAAGGCCCAGGAGGAAGGGAGGAAAAAAGGGAGGGGCTGCGGAGGGGGCCCAGGAGGAGCCCCGTGGGCAGGAGCTGGGTGAGGGGCCCCACAGCAGGAAGCCCTCAGCCCCTCCAGGGTTCCCCAACCCCACACCACTCCCCTCTCCCCAGCTCTCCACTCCACCTAGGTGGGTTCTCCAACCTCTTCTGACCATGTTGCTAAACCTGGAAAGCACATGAGTGTGTCTGTGTCTAAGGTTGTGTCTGTGTGTGGAGAGAGGTCTGGGGGTCCATATGGAGGTAGGGTATGTGTGTGCATATCTGTGTCCTTGCATGGCTAGCTAGGTGTGCTCATGTTCGACGGAATCATTCTGTATGTGGGTGTTCTGGGGTCTGTGTTTGTGTACTCTTGCCGCAGGGAGTACTGGCTAGCAGGGCTGCTACGTGCGTGGCGTATGTATGTCCGTAGAGTCTGAGTGTGGGTATGGGTTTAGGTGTGTTTGTTGCTGCGTGTGTGTGTGTGTGTGTGTGTAGGTATGTGTGGGTAGAGGTGTTTGTAGGTGTGGGGGGATACGGGTGTGTCTTGCTGTGTGTGTGCATGTGTGTAGGTATGTGCAAAGGTCTGTGTATGGGTAGAGGTCTGGGTTTAGTCTGTCTGTTGCTCTGTGTGTGTGTGTAGGTATGTGTGGGTGTCTTTTTGTGTATGGATATGTGGAGAGTATGTGTTGATGTGGGTGTGTCTGTTGCTGTGTGTATGTGTAGGTATGTGGGGGGGGTGTTTGTGTGAGTGCATGTGTGTAGGTATGTTCAAGGGTCTGTATGGGTAGAGGTCTGGGTTTGGTGTGTCTGTTGCTGTGGGTGTGTAGGGGTGGGGGGGTATGTGTAAGTGTGTGTGTGTGAGTTTGTGTGTGGTGGTGTGGAGGGTTATGTGGGGGTAGGGGGGTGTCCGTTGCTCTGTGTGTAGGTATGTGTGTTTGTGCGCGTGCATGTGTGTGTAGGTACGTTCAAGGGTCTGTGTATGGGTAGAGGTCTGGTTTGGTGTGTCTGCTGCTGCGTGTGTGTGTGTGTGTGTGTGTGTGTGTGTGTTTGTGGGTGAGGGTGTGTCTGTTGCTGTGGGTGAGTGTGTCTGCGAGCTGTTGCTGTGTGGTTAGGTATGTGGCTCTGTGGGGCGTGAGGAAGATTCCGTGGGTGTTGCTGTATGTTTGGGTCTGGACAAGCATGTGTGGGGGTGAGGGTGTTAACAACACCTACAGAGGAAAAGCAGCCCTTTTTAGCAGGCCTCCTTCAAGTTAAAAACTGCTTTCAAAACCCGGAAATGGTGGCCAAGCTGTCATCTGTTTCCTCTGGGGCGCTGGGCGGAACAGGGCTGAGCTGGGAAGGTGGCAGACAGGCCTCCAAGTCGGCAGGGACCCCAGACCCTCCTTATTGCATTGCACACCTGCCAAGGACAGGCCGCCTGAGCCTCACTGCGGGGACATATTTAGAAACCATTCTCTAGTTGGAGGGGGTGGGGACCCCTTTATTTTCCTCAGTACAGAAATAGCTCTCATCAGATAGGAGTTCTGGAGCCCTCTGTGGTGAGAGGCAGCTCTGAAATAGAAGGAAAGATATTAAGGATTTTAGACAAGAAAACTCCTGAGCTCGCTGAAACCGAGTTTAAAATATTTCTCTAAAAATAAGCTTTGTTTTCCTTGTGGATTCCTCTGGCAATCAGGCCCTTGTGTCAGGGTGCTTAGCTGGCCTGTGAAGCCAGGCGGAATTTTTTTAAAAAAGCAAGTGTTTCCCAGCCGTGGCCTTGGAAATTTCTCTGTTTTCCATTTATTAAACTCCTAGTTTCCAGCTAATTAAAATTATTTTTAAATAAAACTCCATAGCCCAGCAATATTTGATGAGACACAGAATTCCCAAAGACCCTTTTTCAAGAGGCCTGGCTAAGCAGTGGGATGACCTGGGACCCCTCCCCTGGGTCAGTTTTATGGGGGAGAGGGGTGCTTGGAAATGCAGGTCCAGGGCCTTATATTACCAAATCCCAGCACCCTCACAGGGACAGGTGAGAGGCTGCTTGCAAGGCTGTCTCTGAGCCCTGCACCCCCTGAGAAGAAGGCGTAGGGTCATTGGGAAGCTGTTTGTCTGCCTGCAACACGGAGCACAGGAGGCGGCACACCACCTGGGGCGGCGGGGACGCTGGGCTGATGGATGTGGCAGGTGGTCCTGCACTAACTGGTGGCAGCTTCCTGGCCCGACTGCTGGTGAAGTTTCCAGTCCAGTCAGGCCAGAGTGCCAGGACTTTACTGGGTACCTACAGGGTCCCCAGACTCCCAAGGCAGCATGTTATGAAGCTGAAACCCAGGTCACCAGTGAGCAGGTGTCACCAAGGACCAGATCGGGTGGGAGGCAAATTCAGCCAGCAAGTCTGTCCCCTCACTGCCCTGAGATCCAGTCCAGACATCAGAGGGCTGGGGCGCTGGGGCTGCTGGCTGAGACCCTTCAACTGTCCCACAGGTGGATTGTCTAGTAAATGCCTACCCTGGGGTAACAGAGATGGGCTGACCGATGTCGTCTCCTGCCTTTGTGGAGTGTCCCCACCTTTCAGGTTCGTTTCTGAAGTAGCATGAACCAGCTTTCATTCCTTCGTAGAACAGGATAACATCTTATCTTATATGGATCTGCCACTCTTGGGTTCTCCCCTAATCAGTTGATAGACATTTGAGTGGTTCCAGCTTCTTGCCTCTTGTTAAATAATGCTGCAACTGTCACCTGTGTCCAAGTCTGTCTCTGTGTGTATGTGTGTGTGTGAACATGTTTGCAGTTCTTTGCATTATATACCTAGAAGTAGAATTGCCAGATCATATAGTTACTCTATGTTTAACTTTTTGAGGAACTGTTGTACTATTTTCCAAAGTGATACATTGGTTTTCTGAACTGTTTTTTTTTTTTTTTTAAGATTTTTTTTTTAAGATTTATATTTATTTACTAGAGAGAGAGAGAAAGAGAGAGAATGCAAGCTCAAACATGAGTGGAGGGGAGGAGCAAAAGCAGAGGGAGAAGCAGACTCCCTGAGCAAGGAGCCTGACTTGGGGCTCAATCCCAGGACCCTGAGATCATGACTTGAGCCAAAGGTTGACACCTAACCAACTGAGCCACCCAGGTGCCCCCGGAACTGTTTTATTCATGTTAGTTTCCCCCTCTCAACCTCATGCAGCCTTCATGAGGTCCACATAAAAAAACTTGTACACTGTTCACAATAGCCAGAAATGGAAACAACCCAAATGTCCATCAACAGATAAGTAAGTCAACAAAATATGGCCAATCCTTAGAACAGTATTTAGTCATAGAAAAGAATGAAGTACTGACACATGGATGCACCTTACAAACAATATATTCAGGGTGCCTGGGTGGCTCAGTCCATTAAGCGTCTGCCTTCAGCTCAGGTCATGATCCCAGGGTCCTGGGATAGAGTCCCATGTCCAGCTCCCTGCTTAGCGGGGAACCTGCTTCTTCCCCTCCCTTTGCCTCTTCCCACTGCTCATTCTCCTCTCTCTCTCAAATTAATAAAATCTTTAAAACAACAACAATATAATGTTTAGTGAAAGGAGTCAGACACAAAAAGCCGTACATTGTATGAGTTCACTTACATGAAATTTTCAGAATAGGCAAAACTATAGAGACAGAAAGTAGGCTGGCAGTGGCCAGGAGCCAGGGGACCAATGGGGAATGACTGCTGGTAGATGTGTTTCTTTTGGGGTTGATGGAGATATTCCAGAATGATGATAATGATGACGGTTACACAGCCTCATGGACATATTAAAATTTGTGTGGGTGTATATTTAAACTGGTGAGCTTTAGTGTATGTGAATGATATCTTTGCTTTTAGAAAGTGTATACCCACAAGCTGAAATCGAGGCTGCAAAAGGAAAGGACAGGAAGAAAGCCTCAATCAGGGAAACCAACCTCACTTAGGGTCCAGGAAGCCCTTACAAATGTAAGAAGGGCAAAGGGTAAGTAACACTTAATAAGGTAAAGGGGGCCAGTGAAAGAGTTTCCAAGTAAAAGGAGTTAGTGCAAAGGCCCTGTGGTTAGAGGGAACATTGTTCCAGAGAGGGAAGGAAAGAAGGATATGGTTCTAGGGGGTAGAGAACAGAGGGAGGTGGCACAGGCTGGGGCTGGGGCAGTGGGCTCAGCCCTCAGAAGATCTTGCCTGCTTTCTGCTTCCCACCAATTCCTCTATTAGGACAACATATTTTTGGTTCAATGATTTCTACACTCGTGTTTTCTCATATTATCCTAATGCACTTCACAATGCCTGTATCATTCACTTCCATTCATCTCATTACGGGGATGTTTTATCATCTCCCATCACAAGACTGAGTACAGTATAGGAGGATATTTTGAGAGACCACGTTCATGTAACTTTTATTACAGTTTAGTGTTATAATTGTTCTATCTTACTATTCGTTATTGTTCATCTCTTAGTGTGCCTAATTCATAAGTGAAACTTTATCATATGTATGTATAAATAGGAAAAAACATAGTATATGCAGGGTATGATTTGTGGTTTCAGACATCTCTGAGGGTCTTGGAACATATCCCCTGCAATAAGAGGGGGGCCACCGTATTACCATCATGCTTCATCACCTTCTGTTTTGCCTCCTCCCCTTCTCAGGCCCGGCCCGCAGGTCTCCTGGTAGGAATGCCTTAAAGATTCTAGTAGTTACTATTTATGGAGCTTCTGTCATATACTAAAGCTTTACATATGTTAAAGACAGTCCTTTATATCTACCCAAGACGAGGTACTGTTACTATTCCCATTTCGCAGAGGAGAAAACTGAGCTCAGAGGAATCGTCATATGCCTGAAACTGGGAAGGCTGGAGCAGAATTCTAAAGAATCTAAACTGTTGCTCCTTCAAATCACCTGGGGCTACTTCTCTGACTCCTCTCTACCTGTCTTTTCTCATACTGCCTATGAACCCGTATTTCCAAGAAGACTGTATCCTGCCTCACCTGTGCTTTTAAAACACTGTTAGTTCAAGTCACCCTTCAGCTCAAAATCCGCACTCAGAATAAAATCTCAATCTCAAGGAGGCCTCAAGGTCCTCCATTATCCATCCCTCCCCACCAGCTCCCTTCCCTGACCCCTTTACTTTCTGGTCTATGCTCTCCCTTACCTTCATCCTGCACCAACCACACAAGCCTCCTGGCTGGTCCTCAATCATGCTGCGCCTGCTCTCTGTCTCAGGGCCTTTGCACTTGCTGTTCCCTCCACCCATGCTCTTCCACATAACACATTTCCTTCAGTTTTCTGCCGTCACCTTTTCAGAGGGCCGCCCAGACCACCCTAAAACAACAGCCCATCTGGCATTCCTTCCCTCTCATCTGGTTTTATATTTTCCCTAGCATTTGTCATCCTTTGATATACTTTAAATGCCATTGTTTATGAACATACTGTCCTTCCTTTTCTGACTCGAAGCTTCATGAGGGCAGACATTGTCCCCAGAGCAGGGGAAACCCTGAAGGATTTTAAGCTAGGGAGTAAGAGAACCACATTCACATTTTTTTTTTTAAGTTCACTCATTTATAATCTCTACATCAAATGTGGGGCTTAAACTCACAACCCCAAAATCAAGAGTCACATGCTTTACCAACTGAGCCTATCGGGTTCCCCAACCACATCCACATTTTTAAAGGATTTCCCTTGCATGGAAAGTAGACTGGGGGAAAAAAAAAAATATATATATATATATATATATATATATATATATATATATATATCTTACAAAAACATTTATAATGCTAAAAAGATTTAAAAACTCATGACTTAGGGGCACCTGGGTGGCCCAGTGGGTTAAAGCCTCTGCCTTAGGCTGAAGTCCTGATCCCAGAGTTCTGGGATCGAGCCCCACATCCATCCATCCATCCATCCATCCATCCATCTGGCTCTCTGCTCAGCAGGGAGCCTGCTTCCCTTCCTCTCTCTCTGCCTGCCTCTCTGCCTACCTGTGATCTCTGTCAAATAAATAAATAAAACCTTAAAAAAAAAACCTACTCATGACTTAGTGTATCCCTTTCATTCCACAGATGAGAAAACTAAGGCTTACAGGTGGGGGACCCTCTGGAGACTTTCCAATTTCTGGCTTTCCACAAGAGCCCTGGATAAAGAAACCACCCAGGACACTGTCCTCCCTAGGTATGTTCTGTACCAGTAGGGCTGTTGGTAAAAATGTAAATATCAACTCTCATCAAAGCAGACCTAAATCGCTCTGGGCTGAGAGGCTGGGAGCAGCTGGTTTCTGGATGTTCTGTCCCTCCAGCTCTCAGGGAAGGCCTGAGGATCCATGGGGTGGCCGTGGCCAAGAGCTTACAAAGCACAGCCCTGTGAGCCCAGAGCTGCCTCAGGGGCTAGGACAAGGGAAGGCTCCAGGCAACTGTCACCACCACTCTGCGAGGGGTCTAGTGACATGGGGTTACAAGCAGAGGCTCCCACAGACCTCCCTTCAAACTTCATCCCACTGCCACTCCCTCCCTGTGGAATCCTGAGCAGACCTCTGAGCCTCAGTCACCTCATCTGTGAAATGGGGATGATGGCACAATCCTGCGGCGCAAAGCCTGGGCAAGCGTCAAATACGATTCCACATGTAAAGTGTCTAGGAGAGGGCCTGGTTCAGGGTCCCCCCAGTGAAACTGTGACAACGAGCAGAGTGGTCCCCAATCCAGGCTGCCTGGTTGGTTCAAAGCCAAGCTTTGCTGCTGCCCATTGTGAGACCAGGAGCCGGCTGCCAAGGCTCTCTGTGCTTGATGTCATCGTTTACAAAATATCGGGCCTATTTCCCAGGGCTCTCATGAAGCTTACGTGAGTCGGCTCCTGTAGTGAGAAGAGAACCTGGCACACCAAAAATGCGACGTCAGGGAGGGGGGTGGCGAGGCGAGCAAAATGGGTGAACAGGGGCGAGAGGTACAAGCTTCCAGTTATGGAATGAATATGTCAGGGTATAAAAGGGAATATAGTCAACAGTATCGTAACTATGTCTTGTGGTGACATACGATAGTTACACTTGTAAGCAGAGTATAACATACAGAGATCACTATGTTGTACACCTGAAACTAATGTAGCATTGTGTGTCAACTAGACTTCTGATACCCAATTGAATACATACATACTATATACATACATACCTACATAAATGCAATGTAACAAATTGTTACTGAATCTCTTAGTTTTTTCCACACTTAAACAATAGGCACCAAATCTGAGGGGGGGTCAGGAAGGCCCCTTAGTATGCCTCTGCCAAACTCTCCCAACCACACAAGCCTTAAGATAAGAGCGGTAACTGCCTTTCTTCAGAAATTCTAGATACATCTGTCCTGTCCAAAATGGCAGGCACTAGCCACATATGACTACTTAAATTTAATTTCTATACATTAATGAAAATTTAAAGCTCACTTCCTCAGTCGACTAGTCACATTTCAAGTGCCCGACAGCCACAGGCTTTTCCAAAGCCAGTCCTGGAACATACCCATGATGCCCTTGAGAGTTCTCCGTCAGCCAAGAGTCCAGAATATTCTAAAACTACCTCTCTGTCCAGTAGACTACCTGTGCTAGTGGAGAAGAAATGAAGGGACCACTCGCTGCATGTGGCATCTCACCGCCCTCCCTTACAGCCTGGCACATGCCTCCTCTCAGACACCCCAGGGACATGGACCCCTCCAGTGGTCCCTGTCTCCACAGCGGTGACACCCCACCCATCCAGTCACTGATGCCAGAACTTAGTGTCCTGCTGGGGTCTTTCTCTAGTTCCCTCCACCCCTTTCCTCATCGGTTGCTTGAAGCTCGTGACTCTGCTTTCTCACCAGAGCCAGACACTGACCCCTCTCTCTTATCTTTACTGCCTTGGCAGCTCAGGCTCCTCCTCTCGCCTGGACAGCGATGAAGCTGGAGCGTTCCCCCACCCCCACCCTGCCCCGCCCGCCCCCACTGCTCCTCCTCCTAGCCACCATTCATTGTTCTGAGTCAGCTTCTCAAACACGTAGCCTGGGTGGCTCAGTCAGTTAAGCATCTGACTCTTGGTTTTGGCGCAGGTCATGATCTCAGGGGTCATGGGATTGAGCCCCACATTGGGCTCCCTGCTCAACAGAGTCCGCTTGAGAGTCTCTCCCTCTCCCTCTGCTCCTCTCTCTCTTTCCCTCAATAAATATTTAAAAATAAAATAGGGACGCCTGGGTGGCTCAGTCAGTTAAGCGTCTGCCTTCAGCTCAGATCATGATCCCTGGGTCCTGGGATCGAGCCCCATATTAGGCTCTCTGCTCAGCAGAGAGTCTGCTTCTCCCTCTCCCACTCCCCCTGCTTGGGCTTGCTCGCTCTCTCTCAAATAAATAAATAAAATCTTTTTTAAAAAAATAAATCAGGCAATTGTGCCCCTCCTGCCCTAAGTCCCTGCAGGGCACCCTCACCCCCAGTTCAAATCCAGGCTTCCAAACGCGCTTTGTGAGTCTCTGCCTTGACGCTGGCTGCCCCTCACCTGCCCTGGGTCTCCCTCACCTGCTGGTGAGTGCTGGTGGCTGATGATTGCTAATGGGCCTCCCCTCTCCCCATGCTGCTGTCTGGCTGCCTGGAAAACACTGCAAGGTCCCTCGACTTCCTCTGCCTTCCCTAAGTCTCAGCCTCAGATCTGGCCCCTCCACCATCCATCCCAGCTCCTCGGGGCCCTGAAAAAACCTTTGCTGGATTACAGAGCATACTGTCCCACACCAGCTGGTTAGGGCCCTGTGGGCTCTCTAGCCTGGAAGTTCCTTCGGAGCGCGAGTGTCATCATGTTCCTCGTTGCATGTTCCAGCCTGGCTTCTAGAAAGGCCTCAGTAACTGCGGCACAGGCAGAGGCCCCTGTGAGAGTGGCGCTGTTCTCTCCCACTTGACAGATGAGAAAAACACAGCTCTGGGAAATGGAGACCATCGCTTAAGGTCAACCAGCTCCTGAATGGTGGGGCCGTGACGCCACTCCACTCCCACTCCTTCCCCACGGGTGCCCCAGCCCTTTTGGCATCTGGAAAAGTCCCTTCTCACCTTCCTCGTCAGTACAGCTGACTACTCTGTAAGGTCTTTGCGTGAGGAGCTCCAGAGACTTGATTGTGAGCTTATAGCTATAAATACTGACTCACACGTTCATGCATTGTGTCAGTTCCCAGAATCAGGTCTTGCTGGGCCTCCTATCCATTGGCCCACTCTCCACACTCAGTGGGCCAACATCTTCTCTCCACGGTGACACGGTCCTCCATGGCACGAGAGCCCTAGTGATGGGCGCCAAGATTCCACATGAGTGCAGTTCTGTGGACGATGGCAGCACAAACCTCCTTCTACTCAGACCCTTGTGTATCTCCATCAGATGAACCCTGAAGGGCAGCACAGCTGAGTTGATCTCCCATCACGCTATGCCTCGGAGGCCATTTCCACCCCTTTGCTCCCAGTGTGCCTGTTCCAGATTTCTGGAGTTCTCCATGACAGAGGCTGCCGCTGGGGTCCGGTTTCTCTCTGTCTCCCCATCTCCCCACACCTCCAGGCTCTTAGAGGGCAACCTGTGACTGGTCCCGCTCTGGGGCTGATGCTAAAGACTGAAGCTTCCCCGCTCCCAGGAGCCTCGGAGCAGGCCTGGGTCAGTCCCACTGGGGCTTGAGCGCCAGGAGCTGGGAAAACTCTCCCCTTAAACCAGGGATGGGGGGAGGCCCCACTGGCGGGTTTGTTGGTGGAGACAGCAAAAAGTGCCCCGAAACAACAGTCTTGCCAGCTGAGGGTGTCAGACTGCAGGTATGTCTCTTCAAGAGCGTGTGGGTGAGTGTGTGTGCACGCCTCACTCCGTGCCAGTGTGAGTGTGTGTTTTAGGGGCAGTTGTGTGAGGTGTTATGTAATGGAGGCCCTCCCTGGGGCCAACAAACCGCAGTGGTATAACCGCCGGCAGGCCAGGCCACCAGAAGGAAAGGAGGGAAAATGTAAACACCATTCTGGGCCTTTCCCTCGCCTGCCACAAACAGGCCCTGACAGAATGGTTCTTCCTGCCCTCCATCCCTGCTGCTGTAGCCCTGGGGGCTGGCCTGGGAGGGGGTGATAATGGAGGCTGAGGAGCCCAGACCAGGGGTCTGTCCTGGGTCTGTCACAGGCCATGCGTCCCCCACAAATGAGGCATGCTGCCTTCCTTACCCCCAGAGTTGCTTTCTCTTTAAGGCCTTTGGAGGCTCCCCACGTCCCAGAGGCCTCTGCCCGGCAGTAGAGCCCCTTGCCCTGCAGTGAGCCAGTGCAGACTCACCAGCAGACTCACCACTCACGTGCATGCTCACACTCTGTCCTCTGAGCCAGCCGTCTCTGCCTGTCTGTCTCTCACGTACACGCAAAGATGCATCTCTCCCTGCCTTCAACACCTCACCCAGGCCAGACACCTGCCTTCCAGCTGGGTCCCAGCAGCTCAGCCCTTCTGCACCACACCGAGGCCCCCTCTTCCAGGAAGCCTTCCCTGCCTGCTACCGGCCATGGTCCTCTCTTCCTGCTCTGAGATCCTGAGGTGCCTCTGGACATACAACCTGACATCCGGCCACGCACAGTCATCCCCACATTGTTCTCTGGCTGTTCACTTTAATATTAATGGTCACAATTTATGCAGCACATTCTCTGCCAAACCTAGTCCCTTAAGGTGCCCTTGTTATGACGAGGTCACCCTCACATCAGCCCTAGAAGGTGGCATCTGACCAACGTCACGTGGGAACCTGTTCTGCCTCCTACCTCCCCCAGCAGAAAGCCGGCTGGGCACCCACAAGATGCTCAAATAAAGACTGGGGCTTTCCTCTGTGGCTGCCATGTCACCAGTGTCTTTAACTGCTTGCTGACTGAGTAACTGGCTTCATAGAACAAACGGAATGGAATCTTTTCCTCGGAACTATGGGGCCTGATATGTTCAGAGCAGGGTTTTTCTGGAATCACACAAACCTGTGACTTTACACAATGCACGAACCCTCGTAAGCCCCACTTTTCTCATCTGAAGAACAGGAACGGCCATCATGCCTTCATGCAAGGTTACAGAGAGGATTACATGTGGTGCTGTCCCACCTGCAAGCTTGTACGTGCGGGGGGGCCTCGCTCTGCTCCTGACCTGTGTTTAGTGGTCTGCAGACACCAGCTGCCAGTACTGCAGGGGCAAGCCTCTTCCCCCCATTGTACAAGTGAGGAACTGAGGCCCAGAGAGACAGCTTTGCTCAGATATTGGAGGGGCTGGATTGCAAATGAAAAAAAAAAAAAGATTCCTGGCCCAGACCCATTGAAGAGACAGACCAGCATTTTTCATCCAGGTCTGTGTGGGGAGAGGTTGTGAAGATATCTTTCTGGACTTTTTTTTTTTTTTTAAGATTTCATTTATTTACTTGACAGAGAGAGATAGCAAGAGAGGGAACCAGAAGCAGGGGGAGTGTGAGAGGGAGAAGCAGGCTCAGCAGGGAGCCTGATGTGGAGCTCTATCCCAGGATTCCCCGACCATGACCCGAGCAGAAGGCAGACACACAGTGATTAAGCCACCCAGGCAACCCATCTTTCTAGACTTTAAAGAAATTTCAGCTCAAGGGCGGTGTCCTCTAGGAAAAATGTGCATTCTCATTTTTCCACTCCAATGAGGGAAGAGGTTAACCAAGGAGGGCTTCCAGGAAGAGGTGGACTTCAGACCAACACTAACCCTTAAAGGAGGAAGATGCCATGGGCACAGGCTGCAGTTACTTGGAGGTGCTTTTGACCTGGGCCTCCGTAAGGCTCTGTCTGTGCTGAATTTTTCTCTGGTGGTAGAGACGGAGCCTGGCTCTAACTGGGCAAGGGGCCACTAGAATGGGCCATCCTCCCATCCTGACTCAATTGAGCTTCAGGCCCTTTGGGAAATGTGGGCAGGAGTCATGGCAGAAGCAGGTATGGATGGTCTCAGTGAGTCTTGGGAGGCCGGGACTCCTGATACCACTGACTTTGCCCAGGCACACGAGATAAGGCCTATATCTTTGTCTTTTGACCTTCAGGGCCTTTTGCTCCAAGATCAACCCAGCCAGGTCTGTGGCAGGAGAGCACTCGGTTGGAGGAGGGAGCTGGTAACCTGGGTGGGCTGGTCAGCTCCCGGAAAGCCAGCTTCTGACTCAGACCCTACCGCCAAGGCTCCAGTGGGCTGGAGGTTTCCAGTGGGCTTCCAGTGGGCTGGGAGGTTCAGGGCCCTACTGACCTTGGGGTCCTTCCCTAAGAACCCTTTGGAAAAGTTGTCACCAAGCCGGCTGTGTGTCCTTGTGAATGCCCTGAAGGGAGGGGAAAGAGAAAATTATCTTCACTAAGGTAGAAACTCACACCAGGGCACCAGGTGAGTAAAAACCAGAAAGCTAGAAAGCAAAGATGACTCAGGAGACAGTGATGATACTGGCCGAAGTCAAAGACAGGGCAAGGCAGCAGGAAGGAAGGGGGAGCCCAAGTGAAGGCGAGGGGCTGACGGCTGGCCCCCCCACTCCCCCACCCCACAGCAGAAGCCTCCTGCCCACTCCTCCTGGCCCTTGAGGGCCCAAGGACCCAGGATCTCCTCTCTAGAATGCTGGGACCATGCAGTCACCCACCCTTGGGGGACAGGATGTCCATGGCCCAGCAGTAAAGTTGTCTGTTGTATGAGAATTAAATGCATAAAATATACCACACCTGGCACACAATGATGCTAAATAATATCGGGGCCTCCTCTGGGCCCTCCTTGGGAACTGTCCCTACAAGCCTTCCTGTGGTCACTCCTTCTAGCAAGTCCACAGAGAGTCCCCCTGGCACTGGGGCGCCATGGAGGAGGAGGAATGCCGAGGGTCTTGAGACCCCCCCGCCCTGGCCTGGGATGGAGGTGGGTGACCCATGGACACTCCATCATGGTCATGCCCTCCAGAAGCAAATCGCTGTTCACCCGCTATTTCCGGGCACAGCTTCTGGAGCCCGACTGACTCGTGCCAGCCCAGTTTTCCCTCTTACCAGCTGTGTGACCTGGGGCAAGTTCCTCAATCCCTCTGTGCCTCTGTTTCCTCATCTATTATTCTCCTGTCCCCTGAAGGTCCCAGGGAAGTTTTGTCTCATCAAATAGCATCAGTTTTCCAGCAGGGCCTATAGGAGGCCCATTCTTCAGACCGTGCCACCTTTTAAAAATCTCCACCTCCACCTTAAGAGAGGGTCCGCCCCATGTTAAAGAGACAAAAATTGAGTTTCAGAGAAAGCAGATAGCCTCACCCAGGGCCATCCGGCCTCTCTGCCTCCAGGAGCTTCTCTGCCTATGTTGGGCTCACTGCAACTCTGAATTCTGGGTTCTGAGATGGGGAACAGAGGTTCTGGCCCAGGGATGATTAGAAAAGAGGTGAGTGAACATTTCAGATGCGCTAACAAGAGACTGGACACTGCGTAGAGGCCTATTCAAAGAAAACTTGCCCCCCACCCCATGCATCTATGAGGTGGTATGTTACACATGGCCCAAGAATGGGCCGGGGCCATGCATATTGATCAGAGATATTGAGCTGTGAACTTAAGTTAAAAGAGCAAGGGAAGATCCACGTGACAGTTCAGCCTTCTTTCCTGCACATTCCCTTTAACAGACACACCTGCTTATACGTGCTAGAGTGGACGAAACCTTTTTGTCTGTTACCTGGTTGCTTTCAGACAGAGGCTGGGAAGAAGATGAAGGGAGGGCGTGTTTTATTTTAAATGTTTCTCCTTTGTTTGACTTACCCACCACATGCATGTGTTATTCATTTTTTAAATTAGTTTTTTAATCCAACAGATGTGATCGGAGCACTTGGGATATGAACCATTCTGCTCTTTGTCTGGAGTGTCAAAAATATATATATACTGGGGTGCCTGGGTGGCTCAGGGGGTTAAGCCTCTGTCTTTGGCTCAGGTCATGATCTCAGGGTCCTGGGATCGAGCCCCGCGTCGTCGGCTCTCTGCTCAGCAGGGAGCCTGCTTCCTCCCTCTCTCTCTGCCTGCCTCTGCCTGCTTGTGATCTATGTCTGTCAAATAGATAAATAAAATCTTAAAAAAAAAAAAAAAAAAAATA